>NC_041227.1:120877689-120877942 GCF_002837175.3 Physeter macrocephalus
GTTAGCATACAGTATTTGTTTTTCTCGTTCTGACTTACTTCACTCAGTATGACAGACTCTAGGTCCATCCACCTCACTACAGATAACTCAATTGCGTTTCTTTTTATGGCTGAGTAATAGTCTGTTGTATATATGTGCCACGTCTTCTTTATCCATTCATCCAGTGATGGACACTTAGGTTGCTTCCATCTCCTGGCTATTGTAAATAGAGCTGCAATGAACATTTTGGTACATGACTCTTTTTGAATTATGG
>NC_041227.1:120879473-120904175 GCF_002837175.3 Physeter macrocephalus
ATTGCTTTGGGTAGTAGAGTCATTTTCACAATGTTGATTCTTCCAATCCAGGAACATGGTATATCTCTCCATCTATTTGTGTCATCTTTAATTTCTTTCATCAGTGTCTTCATAGTTTTCTGCATACAGGTCATTTGTCTCCCTAGGTAGGTTTATTCCTGGGTATTTTACTCTTTTTGTTGCAGTGGTAAATGGGAGTGTTTCCTTAATTTCTCTTTCAGATTTTTCATCGTTAGTGTATAGGAATGCCAGAGATTTTTGTGCATTAATTTTGTATCCTGCTACTCTACCAGATTCATTGATTAGCTCTAGTAGTTTTCTGGTAACATCTTTAGGATTCTTCTTGTATAGTATCATGTCATCTGCAAACAGTGGCAGTTTTACTTCTTTTCCGATTTGGATTCCTTTTATTTCTTTTTCTTCTCTGATTGCTGTGGCTAAAACTTCCAAAGCTATGTTGAATAATAGTGGTGAGTGTGGGCAACCTTGTCTTGTTCCTGATCTTAGAGGAAATGGTTTCCGTTTTTCACCATTGAGAACGATGTTGGCTGTGGGTTTGTCATACCTTTATTGTGTTGAGGTAGGTTCCCAGGTTTGTTGTTACTTTATCATGAATTATAAATTTAAAATTTGTCTGTTTTAAGTTTAATACAGTAAACATCAATAGATTTAACCTACATAAACAAAAGCTCACTGTGTTTCTGTTAAGTGTAAAGGCTACCTGAGACTAAAAAGTTTGAGAACTACTGGTCTAGACTGGAGTATGGGTTTTATCCAGCTTTTTAAATGTTTCCTTTTGCACAGCTGTTACCACATAAGGAGTTGGCATTTTACATGTGGCAAGTTAAACTAAATATCTGAAACTGATCTAGGAGGATGCATGCATGATAAAGAGTGAAACGCTAATAAGGAAAAGCTCAAGTATTTGAAATATTCATTTAATAAAATATTTGAGATATTTGACAGAGTGCTCAAACTTTATTATCCTGCCTGGGGTATCCCACAGTTGTCTTAATACAATTAGAAGTCTGCTAGGAGAGACCAGATATGAAGAAAGGATACCCCTTTCTTCACATTCTTCTTCTTTTTTTATCCTCTCTTCTGGGTTAAAAAAAAAATTGTGTGTAAAAAAATTACATATTTGTAAATTTTTGTGAACAAAGACAATAATTCTTGCCCTCATGGACCTTCTGTTCTGGTAAGAGAAGAGAACTGAAGAAAAGGGCTTAGTGCAGCATTGTGGGGAGCATAACAAAAGGTCCTGTTAGAGTTATGAAATTTTTGACCACCTATGAAAGGCTTAATAAGTTCTCTTTAAAAAATAAGTTTATTGGTGACATATCATGTCAGAAAAAGAATCATTTAGCCAGATTCATATGTGGTAATATGCTAGTGTTTTGTATTCTTAGTACAGTAAGCTATGAAAGATTAGCAGAAATGACTTCTTACCTCTTTGGAAGTGGCAATGCTTGGCCATACATTTCTTAAAAGTTATGTAAACAGTTCCATGTTTTTAAAAAGAATGGAACTCCCTCTAAAGGTAGAGCTCTCCCCAAAGGAAATATTAGAAATGTTTTTAAATGCCGAGATCTAGGTGAACAGCTTTCTGCAAAACATATTTAAATGTTATATGATGGAATATCTGAGTCCTTTTGGCATTAGAGATTCCCTAGTCTACATCCAGGCTGTTCAAACCTGAGGTGTCCTAAGAGTCTCTTAAGGAAGTAGGTTGGTGTTTATATTGAAAACAGGAATAAGAAAAAGTACTGGCTGTACTTTCGGGATTTGTGTCATGAATAAGTGAATTCATTTGTTCTCTCTAGCTGGTTATGGCTTTACTTGTATAATATTTGTGAAAGGTTATTTTGCATTAAAATCAAACTTACAGGATTGACTCTTGAATTCTAGACTAACTTTGAATAATTGGACCTGCAGATTGACTATCCACCATTTGAAAAAAATTTTTACAATGAACATGAAGAGATAACCAACCTCACCCCACAGCAGCTAATAGATCTCCGGCATAAGCTCAATCTTCGGGTAAGTTAGCCATTAAGGCAAATACTCATATTAATGTTAATTAGTGCAGGATTAGTATTACTGCTTATCCAAACTGAAATAATCTTGAATTTCTTTTCTAATAGTCCCTGAACTATCTTTGATAAAGTAATAATTAGATCCCTTGGGCTCTTGTGTCTTGATTTTGTTGTTTTAGTCTTATAGCTGTTTTAGGATAGGATTATTCTTTCTTTTATGTGATACACATGAATGCTATATGTATGTGTTCAACTTTGTGTGTTGTGTTGGAACAATAGGTCATGTGACCTTAAAACTAATCAAGTATTTCTGCAGTGAGAACAGTATGCTAAGAACTGCATTGGGTGGGCTAGAGATGAAGGCAAGGGGTCCCCATCTTCAGGAAGAGGAGACAAGATTAATAGATGTGGACAATATTGGAAGTTGTAGACTATTTCGAAATTAAGATACACTTGCTTCTCAAACTATATACAGCATGCATTTTTAATTAGAAGAAGAAATTAACAACTTTAAAAAATATGCATGTACTAATACCAGAATAATAGTTTAAATTGTCCACTAAAAAGCTTTGGGTTGCACACTGACCACATTGTTTAGGGTGCTGCTAGATGTTAAGTGAAACACACAGATAATACAGTGATGTATGCTCTTGTGTGGACAACTTTCTGGCCTTACCAGTTGCTACGTGATGTTTGAACTTGTGTTTTCTGAGGGGTAGGTGGGTGGGTGGGTGGGTGTGTACATACTTGTCTGTTTTCCAAGAAGTACCCCTTCAAAAAAACTTTTAAGTGAAATCCTGATTGGAAATATCAGCATCACCTGAGAAGCCTTGATGGAGGTGGAGCCCAGTTCTTCACCTGGGTGCAGTTCAAACAACGTTTGGCAGCGTCTGGATCATCACTAAGCGGGATGTTAGCTCTTCAGGCATCACTGAAATTGGAGACAGTAGACAGTATCTTTGTAACTAGTGGGTATAGATGTGTCTGAATTTGGAGCTCATTTGCACTCTTTATTTCAAGAGTAAATTTTATTTTTTCTACCACCTGGTTAATAGTTATGCAAATGGAAAAAATATATTAATGGCTTTTTCCAATTTACTGAACATTTTTTATTTCTTATGAGAAAATTAATTTTGATTTAAGAGATTTCTAAGCCCTTAATCATTTAAAATGATATGACCATTATCTCAGGAATATTTATCTTGGAGTTTTTTATATGAGGTTTTAGACCTGTTATTATTTGAATTTTACCTTTTCAAACAGTGTAGGCTATTAGCTACAGACTTATATTTTCACTTCTTCATACTCCAACTAAATGCTAGGTAGATACAGGCAAATATTGTTGAACTTCTAATGCTGTTTTTTTTAAGTACAAGTCATTCCTGCAAGTTGTCTTTATGTCTAGGTTTCTGGTGCTGCACCTCCTAGACCAGGAAGTAGTTTTGCTCATTTTGGGTTTGATGAACAACTTATGCACCAGATTCGGAAATCTGAGTACACTCAGCCCACTCCAATACAGTGCCAGGTAAGTAAAACATATTGAAAGAAAAATGAAGTAGAATGACATTGTGACTTTTTTTTTTTTTTAACAAACAAGTCAAAGCCATGAAAATGTTTAGTATAGAACTGTATTGACCTGGATAGAATTTTTGAAACGTTTAAAAATTAAAGAGCAAAAGTGAACTTTTTACCACTCTTAAGAAGTTGCTGGCTGTTCTCACCTTCTGAGGTGGACTGCATTCTGTCTATGGAATGTGTGTCTTTCTAAATAAACTGCTTTCACTTTACTATGGCTGGCTCTTGAATTCTTTCCTTTGCAAAGCCAAGGAAGGACCCTCACTTGACAGCCTGTCCTAGGAACTTGCCTGAGACCTAGGACATGAGGTGGTCTTCTCCCCCTCCGCACTTTTCCTTTGATTATAAAAATGTAGTCTGCTTAGTTCTTGGGGCAGAACCCTCTTGCCTGCGCACTTGTGTCTTTCACAAGCATCCTATATTAATAAATCTACTTAACCTATTTTTTAAAAAATTGCTAAGGGGCTGGGAAATGTTCTTTTGTGTCTGATAAATGTCTTGAAAATATGATCTGAAGAAAATAGTTCATTAGGCCTAGACTGAACAAAATAAAATTTGTGCATGGAGAAGTTTAGCACTGTCAATTATGAGGATTCCTTTGTCCATGGCCTGAAAATTCTCATTTATAACTGAAAGTAATAGCTTCTGTTTCTCATTTATATATGGATTTTATTGATTTCTACACAGTTCAGTATGTGGATGAGACAGTCTCTACCTTCACAAGGGGGACAAATTTTTTAAAATTTTAGCAATGATAATATTTCCTACAGATCAAGAAGTTTATGGGAATTCCAGGTATTTCTTGTTATGCCATAGCCAGTATGCATAGCCCAGGACATTATTTTTTCCATTGGAAATAAATGTCATTAATAGTCATTTACCCTTCCACAGAATTTCCTTCAGCACATCTTTAAAATTGAAAGTTTAGAGTGGATTTTTTTTTTTTTCTTTTTCTCTAGGGTGTACCTGTGGCATTAAGTGGTAGAGACATGATTGGTATTGCGAAAACAGGCAGTGGGAAAACTGCGGCCTTTATCTGGCCCATGTTGATTCATATAATGGACCAGAAAGAATTGGAACCAGGTGATGGACCAATTGCAGTGATTGTGTGTCCTACTAGGGAGCTTTGTCAGCAGGTATGTGCTTTGTGTAGAATGCCCCCCTCCGTATGTTAACTGATAAGGGACTAACCAGTCAAGTGGGTAGAATTACCAGGAAACTTTTTTTTTTAATTGTAGTGAAATACACAAAATTTACTATTTTAGCCATTTTTAAATGTACCCGTTAAGTGGCATTAAGTACATTCACATTGTTGTGCTACCAGGAAACTTCTGGAAAATATTATGTGTTATAGATTTTCTATATAACCAAATTATATGGGAACTGTATTATAAGTTTTCCTCCTGGGTAACGGTCGGGAAGAGAAGTGAAAAAGAATAATCACAACAAGATTTTAGATAGCCTGTTAAGATATGATAATGGTACTCTGTTCATTTACTTTATAAGTAAAATTGTGTTTTTAAAGCGTTTTCTAGCTTTTGATTTTCTATTGACATCACATTCTGTGTGTTTTTCCTAGCTCCCTTTTGGGTTATGACAGAGGTATCTGTTAGTGTCACAGTTTGTTAATATGTCATTATGTCATCTTTGTAGATCCACGCAGAATGCAAGCGGTTTGGAAAAGCATATAATCTCCGATCAGTGGCCGTGTATGGAGGAGGGAGCATGTGGGAGCAGGCCAAGGCCCTTCAGGAAGGGGCAGAGATTGTTGTCTGTACACCAGTAAGTATGTCTTGGGTTTAAATAGCTTATCAGCCTCTCTTGGTATGAAAAAAAATGGTTAGTTGTTGGAGGGCATTTCCCCTAAAATGTGGTAAAGCAGGGTTAAGAATACTCTGATGCAATGACAGCTGGGGCCTTGGTTTAATTTTGATTGCTAGCCTAAAATAGCAGTCCAATAAGATTCTCTCTGCTACGAATTCCCCTCTATAGCAAACAGTTTTTCTTATGCTCTCCTAGAAAATGGATCCATGCTTACAGAGAGCATCAAGAATCAGAAAGTTGTTCAGGGTATGGTCAGAACTGCCTAAAAGATTGTAGTTTAAACATTAAAACCCATTAATAAGGCTTTAACTTAGGTAATTTCAGAATGCCTCACAAAAAATAGTTCTGACCATCTTTCCACAATTTAAATCAAAATTAATGTAAAGGAAGAATCCTGTTGAGTTTTCAGATTTTCTGTTCTTTTGGGCTCTGTAGTGCGTAAAGTCTGAGGCTGTCAGACTAGTGTCTATTACGGTCTAAGACTGGAGTATTAGCACTTTTGCCAGGAGTGGAACTCTAGAAAGTTCTTGTAAATGCCTTTAATTATACAATCAGCCCTCCAGATCGGCAGGTTTCCCTGTGAGTTTCACCAACCAAGGATTGAAAATATTCAGGGGAAAAAAATTCCAAAAAGCAAAACTTGAATTTGCTGCGTGCTGGCAACTATTTACATAGCATTTACGTTGTATTAGGTATTATAAGTAGAGATGATTTAAAGTATACAGGAGGGTGTGTGTAGGTTGTATGTGCAAATACTCCTTCATTTTGTTTAAGGGACTTGAGCGTCCCGTGGGGGGTGAGTGTGGGTGATCCTGGAACCAGTGTCCAGCAGATACTGGGATGACTATGCTTACTATTCATTTTCTGGATCTCATAGGGTCGACTTATTGATCATGTGAAGAAGAAAGCTACCAACCTTCAAAGAGTCTCTTACCTTGTATTTGATGAAGCAGATCGAATGTTTGACATGGGATTTGGTATGCCTTGAATACCAGTTTCTTCTGTTCCCATCCTCATGTTATTAGTTTTTTCCATGTCTTTCTAGACTTAATTTTTTCTCTGCATGAGAGAAGCTAAAAATAACTCCTGGATAGGGTTAGACCATAGAGATATTGCTAAGACATTAACTATTTTTAGGAGTTTTTTTCAGGAAAAGTATGTTAGGCTTAACTGGGTTGAGGACATTTGAAAGTACCTGTGAATATAAGGGGAATATCGTCTCTAGGCTTTATTTTTATTCATATGCCTTTGTGGAGGTCAAGGTCTGTGTTCTTAGGTAGGTGGATGTCATATCATTCAAGGCCTTTTGCTTTCCTGTCCTCCTTGACTTAACCAGCTGTGTGAAAATTCTAAATAGCTATCTTTATGGACTGGAACATCACTGGGCCCAGCCAGTGGTGCTGGGGTAAGTGTTTCTGAGTTTCATACTGAGTGATAGGTCTAGGAGTTCCAGAATTTCCTTAGTTCTTTGAATGTCTCATGTGAAGATTTTTACTAAAATGACTTTTTCCAGGCATCCCAAACTGTCATACAGAGGTATGATACTAATTTTACTGTTCTACTTCTTCCAGAGTACCAGGTGCGATCCATAGCAAGTCATGTCCGTCCTGACAGACAGAGTACGTATGAAGCAGTTTCATTAAGCCACGTTTGTACTCAGAATAAACACCTATTTATTTTATAAGCACTCGCAGCTATGGCAGCAAAAATGATCATGTGTGTTCTAGTGAGGAACCATAAAGGGGAAGGTAATGATGGTGACAGGACCTTAGAGATCATTAGATAGAACTTGCTCATTTTTATAGATGATGAAACCAAGGCTGAGGATTAAATGACTTGCCCCAATTCATAAAGTTTTATCATTGGCTAGAGGCAATACACAGTGCAGATATGCTGATTTGAAGTCAAGAGCCTTTTTCTGAACCATGCTGACAACCCCTGTCTTAACTGAAAATGCATAAAGTTAGAATAAGGGCAAGTTTTTTTTTTTCCTTAGTGAATTAATTTTTAAACTAAATTTAAAGTTCAGGTGGGTTTATTTTTTAAAAAACTGAGCAGTGTCAGTGGGAAGCTTAGTGGGTATTCAAAAAAGAAGTCATATTGTTTCTTTAACAGAATTTACTTTACCTTTTAGCTCTCTTATTCAGTGCAACTTTTCGGAAAAAGATTGAAAAACTGGCCAGAGACATCCTGATTGACCCTATTCGTGTGGTGCAGGGGGATATTGGAGAGGTAACCCTAAGCAGGGCTGGATAGGATCCCAGTGGGTTATTTCTCTTACTATGATGACATGGAATTAATTTCTCACTATTGAGAGAAAAAAATGTAATGCATTTACAGATGAGGCAACATGTTTCAAATTTGCTTTAAAAACACCAGGGTTGGGGGAATAGGTGAAACATGATTGGCAAAATGTTAATAATTGTTGAAGCTTGGTGATGGATACATGGGAGTTGATTTTGTTCATTTTACTCTTTTTGAATGTTAAAGTTTTTTTCCAGAATAAAAGGTTTTTTTAAGAAAAATATTTTTGGGGGGGGGGAAAGCAAGTTTTGCCCGAAAGACTACTGGTCAGTTAGGATGGAACTGACATCTTAAGTGATTGTGGGAGTAGGCCTGCACAGCATGGAGTGGGGAGATTTTAAAGGCCTGGTGAAAATGAGTTAAGGGGTTTTTTTCCTTACCTATAAATATGTCCTATGTGGAAAATTTCTCTGAATTGTGATTTGGAAATCAATTAAGGCTGCTTTGAGAATTCCTTAGTTTGCTTGGTATATTTATTAAAGTTCTGTGCAGTTAGCTTTTTGACATTGTCTGCTTTTCATTGCTGAGTGCCTTCTATGTGCATGTATGAATTGTACTAGGAACAGTAAGTGGGAAGGACAGAAAAGGAGCTTACTCTATTGGGAATAATCTGAATAGGTATATAGAAAAGTACTGAGCAAAGCATTGGGGCTTACAGATTATTAGGTATATGTAAACGTCAGGGGAGGTGGAGAGCACTGTGATTTGCTGAGGGATGTAAAATTTGAGCTACGCTTGACTTGAAGAAAGGCCCAAGGAGAAGAGGGATTATTCAAGGTTCTTCCAGATGCAGGTAGAAAATGTGATGGCTGGTCCTAATTCAGGTGCCCTGTGGCACAAATGTCGCAATTATCTTTTTCACTAATTTCTTTTCAGGCAAATGAAGATGTGACTCAGATTGTGGAGATTCTGCATTCTGGGCCTAGTAAATGGAACTGGCTCACTCGGCGTCTAGTGGAGTTTACCTCTTCAGGAAGTGTCCTCCTGTTTGTTACTAAAAAAGCCAATGCTGAAGAGCTAGCCAATAACCTTAAACAGGAGGGTCATAATCTTGGCCTGCTCCATGGTGACATGGATCAGAGTGAAAGAAACAAGGTTATTTCAGACTTTAAGAAAAAGGACATCCCAGTCCTAGTGGCCACAGATGTTGCAGGTAGGGTATGAATTTCCCCAGTAACCATGCTATAAGGGTGCTCTGTCTTGCTATATAAGACCTTTAATATCTGAGGAGGCTGACTGAAGGCACTCTGCTGGCCTGGCTGGCCACGCCCCGTGGTGCAGCAGTTCAGAGCACAGTGATTACAGGCTGGACCTCTGGGTACCACTTTTCATTTAATGTTCCTCTCTGAAAAAAAGAATCCCTGCAGTTGGAAGACACTTGGGGAAGAAACTGTTTACACAGTCACATCGTGGGCTATGCCCCTGTTGTGTGTCTGAATATAGTACATATCTTACATTGATTATTTAGTTTGGCATACTTCACTCAAGATCAGAAAAAGTTTTGAAGTTTGATTTTTGAGTTTGTTCTGCTGAGTTTTAATAGCTTCCCTTAAAAACTGGTATTTTCTCGCAGAAAGGAGATCACTTCTCAGCTTCAGGACACATTTGATGTTGGTTTTACTTTTTTTTTTTTTTTTTTAACATATTTCTGGTGCAAGAGTGAGGCCACGGCAGGTTATTGATAGTAGAAGATGTCCCTTACACACTAAGTTGACCCAGCATCATAGAATCTACGATACATGCCTGTATCTCAGCACACCAAATCATGCACTTTGCTTAGATAAGAGGAATGTGTGGGTTCTTAGGTTAGTATTTGGGGTTACTTTGGTGTTTTGGCTCCTGATAAAGAATAAAAGAATTTTGTTTTTTATTTCAGCCCGTGGTCTGGACATTCCTTCAATTAAGACTGTCATTAACTATGATGTGGCACGAGATATTGATACCCATACTCACAGGATTGGCCGAACAGGACGAGCTGGTGAGAAAGGCGTGGCCTATACCTTGCTGACACCCAAGGATAGCAATTTTGCCGGTGACCTTGTCCGGAACTTGGAAGGAGCCAATCAGCATGTTTCCAAGGAACTCCTAGATCTGGCCATGCAGGTGAGGGGCTGGACACACTTCAGGTTGCTCCAGGTTGTAAAACTAAGGGAAAAAATGTCAATATGCCAGAGGCAGATAACAGAAACATGACAGTAAAGTTGGGCAGGCAGCACTTATGAAGTATAGATTGGTATTGTAGGACATTAAAACTCATCTGGTCTGTCTTCTCATCCTCTCCTTTCAGCAACATTTATGTTGAAAAGCTATTCCTTTCTTTGTGCTAAAATCTGTCCCTGTGACATTTCTTTCTGCTTGCCCCATGTCACACTTGTGAGCAAATT
Source organism: Physeter macrocephalus (assembly GCF_002837175.3). Taxonomy (NCBI): domain Eukaryota; kingdom Metazoa; phylum Chordata; class Mammalia; order Artiodactyla; family Physeteridae; genus Physeter; species Physeter macrocephalus. The sequence continues at coordinate 120,889,597 of NC_041227.1, forward strand.
TAATATCAAAGAAAGCTACTAGTCTCCTCACTGCCCTTTTTTCCCTAACAGTATTTTCTTTGGGGGGCTAAAAATATATGATGTCTTTAAAAAAAATGTATTTCACTACTTCTCAGAACTTTGACTACACTGCTTACCAATTTAAAACTGAGTGAGGCATTCTGCTGAATTAAATGTTGAGTTGTCTTAATACACACAGTTCCCAAATTACAAATGGATTTGGGATATACATTCTGATAGTAGAGACATGTTTTTCAGATTCATAGGCCAGCCTACAGAACTGTTCACCCATAATGCAGTTGTACTGTGGTACTGCCCGTGCTTCCAGACCTGGGAGTAAAGGACCTGCATTGCAGGGGAGAGTAGAATAATGTTTCCTTTCCTTTCCCGGAGAGCCAATCCTGAACTAAATACAAGATGTATTTTGTCTGTGGCATTTTCCTACATCTCATCGTGCCTCAGGCTTTTTCTGCTCTCAGACTGATAAGCTTCCCTGATTAGCACCTTGCCCAAGCCTGCCCTACCTTTCAAGTACTTTTTTTTTTTTAATTATTTATTTTATTTTTGGCTGCAGTGGATCTTCGTTGCTGCACATGGGCTTTCTCTAGTTGTGGCGAGCGGGGGCTACTCTTCATTGTGGTGCGCGGGCTTCTCATTGCGGTGGCTTCTCTGTTGCAGAGCACGGGCTCTAGGTGCGTGGGCCTCAGTAGTTGTGGCTCACGGGCTCTAGAGTGCAGGCTCAGTAGCTGTGACACACGGGTTTAGTTGCTCCGCGGCATGTGGGATCTTCCTGGACCAGGGCTCGAACCCGTGTCCCCTGTATTGGCAGGCGGATTCTTAACCACTGTGCCACCAGGGAAGCCCTCAGGTGCTTTTGAGTGTAACGTGATTGTCAGATAAAGCTCTAACCTCCCAGAGATGTTATATATAGATTGTCTGAGAAATAGAGAATAAATTCATTTTCCAAATAGAGAATAAATTCATTTTCCTCAAAGAAGTTAGAAATGGCCAGAGTAACTGCATTTGAGGTGTATCTTAATCACTTCCCTTCCTGGAGCCCCTGAAGCTCTTCATTGTGGTGCGCGGGCTTCTCATTGCGGTGGCTTCTCTGTTGCAGAGCACGGGCTCTAGGTGCGTGGGCCTCAGTAGTTGTGGCTCACGGGCTCTAGAGTGCAGGCTCAGTAGCTGTGACACACGGGTTTAGTTGCTCCGCGGCATGTGGGATCTTCCTGGACCAGGGCTCGAACCCGTGTCCCCTGTATTGGCAGGCGGATTCTTAACCACTGTGCCACCAGGGAAGCCCTCAGGTGCTTTTGAGTGTAACGTGATTGTCAGATAAAGCTCTAACCTCCCAGAGATGTTATATATAGATTGTCTGAGAAATAGAGAATAAATTCATTTTCCAAATAGAGAATAAATTCATTTTCCTCAAAGAAGTTAGAAATGGCCAGAGTAACTGCATTTGAGGTGTATCTTAATCACTTCCCTTCCTGGAGCCCCTGAAGGAAGGAAGGAGCAGCAGTAAAAGGAAGCTTTAGATAAGGCTCCTGACAAATATGATGGATGAAGCTACCAAAAAGAAGCTAATCTGTGGTACCTATGAACAGTTCCTCCTTTGCTATAGATACATTTGCAAAAGATGAAACAAAAAGTTCTTCCCATTTAGTTTCCTCTTTGATCTCGTCCCGTTTCTGTGGGCGCCTCTTCCTCCCATGTTTTAACCTTGAATTGTGTTCAATGCAGAATGCCTGGTTTCGGAAATCCCGCTTCAAAGGAGGGAAAGGGAAAAAGCTGAACATTGGTGGAGGAGGCCTAGGCTACAGGGAGCGGCCTGGCCTCGGCTCTGAGAACACGGTGAGTCCTGGATGTTAGGATTAGTCTGCGAGTCTCTTAATGTGACTTTCTATTGAAGAAGCACCTACGTGTCCTTGACTGACTAGGCGTGCTCAGGATACCAGTTTAGATTAGCAGTGGTTCTTAAACTGTGGTCCCTGGACCAGTAGCAAATGCAAACTCGTGCCCCACCCTAGACCTAGTGAATCCAGCTCCGGAGGTGGGGCCTCGCAGCCTGTTCACCAGCCCTCCAGCACTGGCCTAGAGCCGGAGGGTCACTCTGTAAACTCCAGCAATAGCTTGTAACTAAACTCAGGAATGATTCCTACACTCTGGGAAATCAAACCAGAGATACGAGAGCTAGCTTTTCTCACAAAACAGTAACAGAAGCTCCCCCTGACTGGCTTTCTTAATTTCGTCTCCTGTCACTTTGATTCTTAAGCCAAGGAAGAAAGCTGCCGGTCTCCATTTCTGCATCATCATAGTTAACTTGGTGTCTTTGTTACATAAATAACCTGTCCCCATGTTACAGTGATGATGATGATGTGGATCATGCAGACGATAGTGTAACTGATACTGAGAACTTAGTATGTGCCAGGGCCAGCCCAAAGCAACCGCACGCGTTAGCTCGGTCTCCACAGCCACTCAGAGTAAGTACAGGTGATAGAACTGAGGCACCCAAGGTTACACTGTGGTGAGTGCTGACGCTGAGATCTCAGACTCTCTAGGGTCTGGATTTAGAGCCTGAGCAGCCATGTATGTGCTGTACTGCCTTGTGGCCTTTTCAGCTTTAACATAATTTTTACATAATTACATAAACATGATGTTTATATTTGTGTCTGTAGATAATGCCAGGTGATCAGCTTTGGGCATAATCTGACCTCATTTCTGACTATTAGGGTTAGTTCCCAGAAATAGAATTATTGGGTTGAAAGGCATAAGCATTTTTAAATGAGTCATTACCGTGCCTTTTAAAGCTCACAAAACATAACTTTCTAAAAATTTCCCATTCCCATTTCAGCTCCCACTTCAGTTTTCAGTATATGGAGGCCCAGTCTGTGGCAGTGGGCTTTCCTATTTACTCTTCCATCCTCATGAGTGTTTATTTTTTTTAGGACCGAGGAAGTAACAACAATGTAATGAGCAATTATGAGGCCTACAAGCCCTCCACAGGAGCCATGGGAGATCGGCTGACGGCAATGAAAGCAGCTTTCCAGGTCTGAAATTAAGCATTTAGTTAAAAGAGCTTTCACTGGTAACTCTTGGGCAGTGATGAGGGGCCCTAGTCTTCCTGAGATGGTAGCTGGCCTTGTAGACTTGATGCTTGCTGGATTTAGGTAGGGCCTTCTGTTTTCAGTTTCGAATATCACCGTAACTGCAGCTTACCTAGAGCTGCCGGTGTAGCGGCTAGAGAAACCCCTCTTGCTGGTCATCTACTTCAGTCGTGCTCAGGGCTCTCGTCCTACAGCAGGATTGGTGTTCCCTCCCTGCCTAACGGCCTCCAGGGTTCCAAGGCTCTTGTAATCTGGTTGAGAGTAATTGCCATTTTTTAGCTAAGACAAGTTTGATTCTGTGTCTCTTGTGAACTCTGAACCCATCATCCTTCTATACCTCCAGTTAGCTAGCTGGCATCCAGTTAACTAGCTGGGCCATCAAGTTTCTTTAACTTACCGTCTTACCCACTGTTGTTGTCTCTCTTTTAGTCACAGTACAAGAGTCACTTTGTTGCTGCCAGTTTAAGCAACCAGAAGGCTGGAAGCTCTGCTGCTGGGGCGAGTGGATGGACTAGTGCAGGGAGCTTGAATTCAGTTCCAACTAATTCAGCCCAACAGGGCCATAACAGTCCTGACAGCCCCATTGCCAGTGCCACAAAGGGCATCCCAGGCTTTGGCAGTACTGGGAACCTCAGCAGCGCCCCAGTGACCTATCCTTCTGCCGGAGCCCAGGGAGTCAACAACACAGCTTCAGGGAATAACAGCCGAGAAGGGATTGGGGGTGGCAATGGGAAGAGAGAGAGATACACTGAGAACCGGGGTGGAAGCCGTCATAGTCACGGAGAGAGTGGGAATCGGCATGGCGATAGCCCACGTCATGGAGACGGTGGTCGCCATGGAGAGGGATACCGCTACCCAGAAAGCAGCAGCCGTCATGCTGACGGCCGCCGTCATGCTGATGGCCATCCTCATGGAGAGAACAGGCATGGAGGAGGTGGAGGCAGACATGGGGAGAGCCGAGGTGCAAACGATGGTCGGAATGGTGAAAGCAGGAAAGAAAGTTGTAATCGTGAAAGCAAGATGGACCCCAAGGTGGACAGCACCAAGATGGACAAGATGGACAGCAAGACAGATAAGACTACTGATGGCTTCGCTGTCCCCGAGCCACCCAAGCGCAAGAAAAGTCGATGGGACAGTTAAAGGGTATGTGCTGAAGTGTGAAATCAATTGTCTTTTAATTTTATTTTTAGAAAGACTTTTGGTAACTAGGCGTCTCAGGGCTGGGTTGGGGCCCAAGGTGTAAGGACCCCCTGCCCTTAGTGGATAGGTGGAGCTTGGAGACATTACTCCTTCATCTGGATTATTTTCCAGATGTTTTCTTGGGAAGCTGATTTGGTCCTTAGAAGCAGTCAGAGTCGGGCAGCTTCTTTTGGCTCTGGGTGAGTGTCACAAAGGTCAGTTGAGGATACCTTGGAAGAAAGGGCCTTACAGGGCACAAAACTCACTCTAGGTTTATATGTAGTACATATTTTTTACTAAAATGTCACCTTAAAAATACCTACAAATAAAATTCTTTTTCTGTGGCCAGGCAGGCCCCATATGAGACTGGCTTTGCAGCCCAGTCCATGGAGGTGTTAGGGGTGTGCAGCAGAGTGCTTCCCAAACATCTGCAGGTTAGGGGAGGGGGTCTGCTTCTAAGTGAGAGTTGATGCTCAGGTTTCCCAGCCAGGTTTGTATCCAGTCCTGAGACATGAAGCAGCCGCCTGCCAGATCCAGATCCCTACAACTGAGTGGGGAGAGAGGATCCTGGCAACAGGACTGCTCTGGGTCTGAAGTGTTGCTAAATTTAAAATTAAAAAACAAAAACCTGACAACAGCTTTTAAATTGTTTTCTCCTATTTCATTGTATTTTTTTTTAACTTGCCATATGGTAGAAAAATTTTTTGCTGAAATGATTTTGATGATTTTTGTTTTATCTTGTTTATAAAAGGAAAAGAAATATACATCAAATTTTGTGACTTTGTGAAGGTTTCTTTCAGATGTGCATTCCTTTCTGCTTGCTCTAGTAAATGTTTTACTACTGGGACCTGTGGATTGCTTGTCATTTCTACTTCATCGTGAGTCGGGACATACTAAATATGATTGATTGATTTAGAACAGTGCACATGGTGTGCACACCCAGGTGTTTTTTGGAGTTAAAGTTACCAGGAACTAAACTGTCAGACATCTATTAATCATCCTGGTTTTATTCAGATGATAATGGGGGAAGACTTGAGAGGCCCACTTGCCCAAGCATAGACTACAGTGATGCCACTGCACCACTGAACTTCCCCTTAGGATCTAAAAATGGTGTGACTTTTCGCCTAGCACCCCACATTCTTCACAGAAGGGTTGTGGGCTCTGACAGCACCGACAAGACATTTCAGCGGGGCTTTAACGGGAGCCCTTTCTTCCAGCCAGGAAGATGTCCCCCTCACTGCTTCAGGGCGTACCTCAAATCTGTCTCTTCAGACAACTGCAATGCAGGCAAGGGTAGGGCTGGTACAAAGGAGGCCAGAAGCTGCACCGAATCGCTCCTCGTCCTCACAGTCAGTCCCTCAGAGGTTCTGGTGGCTCCACTCACTTCCGCCTGTGCTTTTTCTTCTGCTCCTTCCGCTGCTGTGCTCTTTGGTCCTTCTTCATTCTCGAGTCCACCACCTTGAAGTGACCTCTGACCCCAGCTGGCCGGCCCACTTTGCGGCCCACACCCTTTTTGGCTACAACATAGGTGACTTGGCGTTTCTCCTTTCCAAGCCCAGCTTTCTTATAGAGACTGTAAGTGGAAGACACAGGTTAGAGATTTTCTGCCACTCCTTCACCCCCGTGTACCTCTGTGGGTGACCCTCCCCCCCGCCCCTCACCTTCGAAGCTGTGCCACTTTCTCCCGTTCTGAGATGTCCACTGTGTTGACCACAGCTTCTGCCTTCTTCTTGGTTTGCTCCAGCTTCTTCAGCATCTGTGGGGGGACCTCGGTCAGGCTGACCTCTTTTCCTACCCCTGCCCCACCCACCCAGAATCTCAGGCAGCCGCACTGCTTACCCTCCGTTTCTTCCTGGCCTTGGCCTCAGCCACTTTCTTGATGGGACGTGCATTGATTTCACGCCAGCGTTTCCGGTAATGCTCCACCTCCTTCTTATCAATAGGCAATTGTCGTATCCTGTGCTGCTGTTCCTCCTGCACAAACCAGTCTGGAAGCTCCCCCTCATCCTCATTAAATGTGTACCTTGGTGGAGAGGACACCAGTCTAGGCTTTCAAAGAAATCACTCCTCCCCTCTTCCTCACCCCCACCCCTTCTCGGGACTTTCTGGCCCCTTACCGGCTGAAGGAGTCATCTATGAGGTCCCTCTTGGCTTTTTTGGAAGAAGCAATAATAGCACCTAGAGCAAGGCCTTCAGGGTCCAGTATCCGATGTTTCACTAGAGAGAGAAGAAGGAAGTCAAAGCTCAGTCTCCAACACTGAGCCCTCCGTGTTGCCTCCCGTTCCACTAAGTGCAGAGCTCTCGCCTGGGTCCTTGATAGGCACGATCTCAAACCCAACATCATCATCATCTGACTTAGGCCCACGGCTTCGCTTCTTCCTGTGGCATGGTTTCCAGCTGTGGAAGGGAGGAGGACCGTGTGCGCATGTCCCACCGTTACCCACACCACTCAGGCCCACTCCTACTCACCTCAGCCCTGGTTCTTAGTTAAAAATGCTCGGGGAACTTCCAGAAATCTTGCCACCCAGGCTGTACTGCAGATCACTCAAATTAGAATCATCAGTATTTAAAGTTCTCCATCTGCAGTCAGAGCTGCAAACCCCCAATTACAGAGTCCCGGTTACAACCACTGCTTCCTCCCCAGCTCTTCTCCCACAGCTGCAACCACTCACCTCTCTTCACCCTCACTGCTGCTGCTGTCACTGTCAGAACTGCCATCTCTCTCTTCCCCGCCAGGGCCGGTGGCAGCCTCTGTCCCTGAAGGAGCCTCTGCCCTCTCAGGGGCCTCGTCCTGGCACGGGGGAGGTTTGTTCTCCATCTTCACACCGGAAGGCGGTGGTGGCAGCTGCTGCCCCTTGCGACGGCTCTCGTACAACAGCTGGGCCTGGCTGATCTCCAGGGCCTCGTCGGCATCATCCCCGATCCCACTGAAGCCATCCTGTGATGGGGGAATCGTCAGGCACCCTTTCCTAGGGAATGCCAGTCCCTGTCTGTCTTGGCCACCAGCCTCTGCTTACCTTTGAGAACCACAGGCTGGCCTGTTCTTCCTGCAGTAGTGCCTTTTCCTCCAATGGCACCAGCAATGGATTCTCTTCTTCCTCCTCCTCTTTACCATCTTGTGCTTCAGCAAACCGTACACTGTAGACCCAGGGAAAGTGGCTGGAGGGTCAGTGCCCTGGAGGGCTTGCTGCTCACGCTCCCACTGGCAAGCCCTGCCACCGGCTCTGCTTTGGACTTGAGGTGAGGGTGCCCTGCAGACACCTCCCCACACCCCCCTTACCACTTTTGGTCCTTTCGACGCTGAGGTTCTCTGACTCCTGCCAGCTCCTCTGGATCCAGGTCACTATCCAGAGATGTATCATCCTCCTCCTCAACATCTGATATGTAGATGTCGTCTCTTGGCAGATCAGACAAAAACGTGTCTGCAGCACTCATGTCCCCCTGTGTTACCTCCTCTAACAGCTGAGGTTTGACAGAGAAACAGAGGTCAAGGGCACTAACAAGGTACATACTGCTTTTTTCTTCCACGTTCATCACCTTAGTTTATCCTCAGCAACACTAGAAAACACACTGTGTCAAGTACATAATATCTCCTTTTACAGACAGAGAAGTGATAGGATTAAGCATTTAAAACATCCCACTCTAGGCCAGATCATTCAGCTGTCTGTTCCTCAGTGGTAGCAGAAATAGGTTTATGGAAAAGTACCCCATGGTCTAATTAGCGTCCGATTTTAAAATGTTCTAAAACACTGCTTTTTAAAAAATTACTTTCAGAAGGCACCTTATCACCGGAGAATAATATCTCCAACTCGTTTCCACTGAATAAAGGAGCCCATGCCATATACATCTAACAGGAAGCACGGTTTCACTAATAAACCAGCTGTCAACTCCAAAACCTGTTTTCCTCGTGGCAAGGATAGCTACTATTTCTTGAATCACATACCAGGAATTACGCCATCTTTTTTTTATTCCTTCCAAAAATGCTAGTAGGTAGGTTCTATCATTTTCTTTTACAGATGAGGAAACTGAGGCAAAGAGCGCATAAGTGGTAGTCTGCTCCAGGACCACTGTGCTCTACTGCCCCTAAACAATACCACCCGGTTACTACCTTCCCACACAAGAGCCACGAAAGCTCATTTTGTTTGTGATGCTGCTTTTACCAGGGAAAGCAGACTCTCCAGTATTCAGCAGAAAGCACCATCCAGCAGCCTAGTGCAGCAAGGTGCTAACTCGGTCTCAGTGAACTGAAGAACGCTGTTCCCCTCTGAGGGAAACCCTCCATCACACGTGCTCGTAACCCAGGCACCCTGGCTGCATTGCCTATAACCTGAGCTTCCTGCAACGAGGGCCTCTTGGTTCTGATATTCTAGTTCTACAAGGATAAATCTATACCACACTCACAAATCTTCCTGCTTTCATTATTTTAGGGGTATGTTCTTTCCTGGCCTTTGAGACACAAATCTCGTTTTTTCCCCCGTCTCCCCTCATCAAGTCATTTACGGGTGAAGCCAGCAACCATGAGCCATGATCTTTCAGCACACTCACCGAAAAGACATCCAACGCCCCACCTCCAAATACCCAAACAGATCCTCCTGTCCCCTCAGTGGGCCCCAAACCCCGCCTCACCTGGTGACCCCGGATGGTGCGCAGGGAGAACATGCCAGTCTCGCCCTCGTCTGCAATGGAGACCCCGGGAAGGTCCATCCTCAGCTCCACACGCTCCCGCTGCTTCCTCTGCTCCCGCAGCAGCTTCCTTTTCTTCCTGAGGGTATGGTTTGAGGAATTACAGCTGCCCAGCTCTGAAGATTCCCCATCCGTGCCTTCACCCTCTCTCCCCATCTTCACCCACCGAGGGACTCTGCCTGGGGTTCCCCAAGCTCCTCCCCAGCTCCCCCACCTCTTTAACTCCGCCAACTCCTGGGCCTTCATCTCTGCCAGGGTCCGGTTCAGCTGCTGCTCCTCCTGCTCCTCCTCCGAGGGCTGCGGCCCCATCGCAGCTGCTGACTCCTCCTCTTCACCTTCCTCTTCCTCCCCTGAGCTGAGGCTGACAGAATAGTCACAGGAGTTGGTTATTTTCCCAGATGCTTCCCCTCAACACCCAGTCAACAACTGCCCTGGGTTAGCTCCCTCCTCACCTGATGTCCATTGCCTTTGCTTGTTCTTTCAGTTTCTTGGCCACATACCGCCGAAGCTTCGTTCTCCAGTTCAGTAGGGACCTGCCCCAGAAATACCATTCCTGACCTTGCTGTCTCCCTTTCGTCCTCACCTCCTCGTTTTGGGCCCATACCCCACATTTCACGTTTGAGCCACAGAAGTCCTAACGTTCAGGCCCCCACCCCAAACCTCTAACACAGCAGCATCCTGTTCCCGGAGATCCAGTGTCATGTCCTTCAAAGGCTTTCCCCTGCCTTCGGGGCTCCCGGCACCTATGCCCACCCCCGGTGCAAACCTGAGCTCCTTACGCCCCAGCACTCTGATATCCTGACAGCACGCCCGGATGTCCTCAGTGGTAGCTGGATGCCGTGCCAACTCTTCATCGTCTAGCGAGATCTGTTTGGGAGGAGGGAAAGGAGTCAGGGGAGATGTTCAGGCCATGTTTCTGGGGCTCCCTCGTACCCCTCGAGTCTGGGGACTCACTTCACTGGCTTTGGAGAGGAAGTCAACAGGGTTGGCAGCTCGGAGGAAGTCAGTGACTGAGGTTCGGTGATAGAGTGTGAGGTCACCCTCAGCATAGCCTTCAGCCTTAGGAAGGGAAATAATGAAGGTTGAGCAGTCCCTTCTGGGGTGTCTGTAGGACTGACCGGGCCCAACCTCCTGAGTCCCAGGACCTGAGGGTGGCCCCCACTCGCCACACAAACCTTTGGCTTCTTTTTAGTCACCAATTCAGTAACAGTCTTGGCCTGAACTTCAACCTCCTTGAAGGCAAATTTGGGATCAAAGAATTTACTGTCAACCTTGTCGGGAGCCAGGAATCCTAAGGTAACAGGATATATAAGAAAGTGTGCTTTGGTAGCTGGGAGACTAAATCAAGAGAACAAAGGAAGTTATGCCCACCCTGGCAGACTACAAAGATCTCTGCAGATTCGTGACGAGAGGCTTGGGGCTTGGTGGCCTGGACATGGCGGAAGAGCTGCTGGAAGATCCATAGTAAGGGCTGATAGTCACGGGAACGGAAAACCTTTGTGATGAAGCAGCCACCACGGCCCAGAAAATCACAAGCCAAACGCAGAGCCATCAGTGTCAAATGGGCTGTCGGGGGGAGACAGTTAGCTGAGGACCTCTGCAGCCTGAGAGGGCATGCCCACCTCCACCCTCAGCTCCATGCCCCCCCGGTTCCCGGCACCTTGTGAGTAAGCATCATGGACCCAGCTAGCCCCGACGTTGGGGGCCCCGTCATTGAGCACAACATCAACTTTCCAGGTTTTCAGCTCCTTCCTCAGGGCCTACAGAGAAGGAAAGAAACCACAGCAACAGAAATACGGAAATGGCTGCGAATGGAGCCCTTCATTCAGCCATCTGTTGAGTGCCCACCACGGCCAAATCCTGTGCCATGGACAGGGGATACGACAATAAGCAAAAATAACACGTTTGTTTGGGCTTCCGTGGTGGCGCAGTGGTTGAGAGTCCGCCTGCCGATGCAGGGGACACGGGTTCCTGCCCCGGTCCGGGAGGATCCCACATGCCGCGGAGCGGCTGGGCCCGTGAGCCGTGGCCGCTGAGCCTGTGCGTCTGGAGCCTGTGCTCCTCGACGGGAGAGGCCACAACAGTGAGAGGCCCGCGTACCGCAAAAAAAAAAAAAAAAAAAAACACGTTTGTTTTCATGGAGCTTACAGTCTACTAGTGAATTCCCTGGAAAGGATTTCACTGAAATCTCTGCACTTCCTCCAACTCCAAAGACCTCTTTCCTGAATAAATAAAGGCTGGGCGGACATGCAATATTACGGGCCTTGTTACACAGACAATATGCAGGCACTGCTCAAGGCACGGTTAACAGGAAAAACGTGCCTTCAGGGGATCAGGGCGGGAAAAGGGATGGATGTGGGTGTCTGCATATAAAGAGACAGGAAGAGAGATTCCTATTACCTGCCTACAGCGTTCTGTTGTGATGTCCTCCTGCAGTGTCACCACATTGGGAAGAGGCTTGATTGGAACCAGATCCACTCCTAGAAGAAATTAGGGCAGAGTATTCCAAAAGGTTGTCTCAAGCAGGGAGAAAGGAAATGCAGAACACGGGGTCTCACACTCCCACCCCCTGGAACATCCAGGAGCACCACCTGTCACTCACCCACAATAAGGCTGGATACAGGCATAAACTTGGTGGCCACTTGCAGCCTATAAAAGAGAAATAAAGATTAAAACACCCTGGACTCTCCCTTCCCCTCCCTCGGCAATGTGACCTCTCATCCCCAGTGTTAGGGGCCCCTGCTAAGTACAGTGGAAATGAGACAGGCTGGGACCTGGGACCCTTTGCTGCAATGCCTGCACCTGGACAGAACTCCTCGAGCAACAGAATACAGAGAAACTGTAAGAGACTAAACACTGCATGCATACCCAGTTGGGGTGAATTATGGACAAGAAGACAAAAATTATGGACAAAAAAAAAAAAACCCAATACCCCACTGTCACTTCTGAAGAGCTGGGAGCAAACACAGGGCGTGGGGAGCAGGAACGGAAGCAGGGCACCGCACATGCCCCCCAGAGCTCGACTCCACCAAAGGGGTGGGCAAACCACCGAAGCCGCCCCTCCGGCCGGACCCCCGGCCACACCCCCACCTTCACGCTATGTAAGGAACCAGCCAGCCCCCTCCTTGGGGAGCTGGCTAGCAAGGGAACCTGCTACTTGTTTTCGCTCCTCCCTGCTGCAGCAGGGGCCCCAAGAAAACCTTGCCTGAATTTCTTGTCTGGCCTCTAGTCAATTTCTATTGATTGGGGAAAACCAAGAACCCTGGTCGGTATCAGCCAATCGTGTCATAAGTACACGGTCCAAATCTTTCCCCCTGCAGCTTACGTTCTGGGGAGTAGAGAAATTTGAGGTTGGTATTACTGTTTCCCTCCCACCCCAAATGCAACTCTCAATCATCCAAGGCTGGAACCCAGAATGCTTCCATAAGGAGCGCCAGGTGCCGGGTGTTACACACCATCCACCCGGTGCAGCGCACAGGTCCAGCAAGGCTCGGGCTTTCTGCAGAAATTGAAAGCGGCGATTCAGCTGGATCAGCTTGAAAGCAGAGCGCGAACGGTAACCTGGAGGCGGCGACAAAATACTGTAGTAAGGTTCGCGAAGCGCTTTCCCAGCAGGATTTCTGCGGAAGAAAAACTCAATATTCGGAAAGGGGGCGAACCGGCCAAGGTTGGTAGCGCGCCCGCTCGCAGACGGCGCGAACCCTGACTCACCCGTCTCCTTTGCCAAGTGATAGAACTTGTCTCGCCGGCTCTTCCCGACTTTGCCCTTTTTGCCCATGGTGGAACGTGGGAGCGCCACTCAATCTGGAGAGAAAGCAGAAATTGGGACGTCTCTTCCCGGAGCACTAGATTCCGCTCTTCGTTTCCCACTCGCCGTTGCAGACACACTCGGAGCCTCTGTCCACGCTACCCACCGCCACCCAGCACCACTTCCACCACCACTGAAGCGGCACGTGTGGGCAGAAACATATTTCCGCTTCCGCTTGCGTCGCTCGCGTCCCCGGCTCCAAGTTTTCCGCCATTTTGAGCGTGGCCACAAAAATTTTCTCTATTTTCTGTCCCCAGGTTTTATAAGTTGGAAGCTGGCACCAGGAGAAATGGTTACTTTAACCAAAACCGAATTTCTAGAGAGTAATATTTAGGAGTTCTGCTAACCCTTTTCAAAGCTCCTGACCTCGCGTACCCCCGCCCCTCCCCTCATGGCCCCTGTTACTAATTACCGTCTGTCCTCACACCCCGCCCATTGACCCGGAACTGTTCTCTGCCTTGGTTTTCGGGCCCCAAGCCCCTGCTTCTGCGCCTGCGCGCCAAGGCGGCTCTGATGCCGGCCGCGGAAGAGGGAAGATGGCGCTTGACGGACCAGAGCAGGTATGGCGGCGGTGGTCGGGCGGGGACTGGGGCTGGATGCGAAACAGGTGTGATCCGAGGTGGGCAGCCGGCCGGGGCAAGAGGGTGGGGGGAGTCGGGGGTGGGTGGGCCAGTCTAGACTGGGCCCTACCTGGGACCAGATCTGCTGTGTCAGCGCCGCCCCCGGCTCGTCAAGGCAGGGCCGGGAGTGGAAGACCCGGGTGGAAGCCGAGTAAGTGAGAGGAGCGGTGGGAGCGGAAACCCACCCTTCCGCGAGTCGGGGGAGTCGGGGGACACGTCCTTCCTGCTGGCTTCTCCTGTAGTAATAACACCTCGGGTTTGTATAGCGTTCCCGGGTGTGTCGTCTCTTGATCCTCCTGAAAGTCTTTAAGAGGTAGGCACCGTTCTCATTCTGTTTTAGTTTAGTCACGGGGAAATGGTTCCGAAGAGATGGAGTGAGGGATTAGAACCCAAATCTTAAATCTCCGAAATCCAAGCTGGAAGTAGCTTTATCCCTTGGATGTTTAACCTGTTGGTTACTAATTACACTGTGTCTTCAGATGGAGCTGGAAGAGGGGAAGGCAGGCAGTGGACTCCGCCAGTATTATCTGTCCAAGATTGAAGAACTCCAGGTGAGAACGGACTCCAAAGGTCCAGAGGGAGCTAGAAGGGGGATGAGGGATTGATGGAACGGATTTCTACAAATCCATATAATTCCACTGGGGGCGCAGTGGAAGAAGTAACAAGTCAAGGGTATAAAATATATGAAGTTAACAGCCTCTTGTTCCTCTCAAGTCCCATCATTTTGAAGGTAGTATTCACAGTTCATTAAACATCTTTAAAAGTCATATTTTAACGTAAAAGGTTCCCCCAGCCAAAAGTCATTCTTCTTAGAAGAAGCCTGAATGAGAGGTTTCTTATAAAAGAGAAGACATAGGATCAGAAGATGAGATTTATCAGAGGAAGGAAGGGTTGGGGCAGAGTGAGGGAAGACAGAATTGAGGAGTCTGGACAATGCTGATTCCGTAGGACTGAATGAAAAGGAACTGGACAACCCAGTGCTCTAGCCTAAACAGGGAGCAGGGACCATAGAAATAAGGAAAATAATGTCAATTGGATGGAAGAGAGCCACAAGGAAAAATTCTGAACTCCAGGTACATTTGTAGGTATCATATTTAGTTTGTCACCTTTTTTTTTAGAAGAGACTATGATATATATATATATATTTTAAAATTTATTTATTTTTATTTTTGGCTGAGTTGG
>NC_041227.1:120904435-120942525 GCF_002837175.3 Physeter macrocephalus
TCTCATTGCGGTGGCTTCTCTTGTTGCGGAGCACGGGCTTCAGTAGTTGTGGCTCGCAGGCCCTAGAGCGCAGGCTCAGTAGTTGTGGCGCACAGGCTTAGTTGCTCCGTGGCATGTGGGATCCTCCCGGAGGAGGGCTCGAACCTGTGTCCCCTGCATTGGCAGGCGGATTCTTAACCACCGCGCCACCAAGGAAGTCCGGTTTGTCATTTTTGAAACGCATTACGTGTGCTTTCATTTGTTCCTCACGTTAGTCCTGAAAAGAGGCAGGATAGGTGATGCTTGCAGTTTGATAACGTTGATCTAGACCTTTTACATAGCTTTCATTGGCTTTACCCAACTGTTAATTGCCAGCAATGGGGCTAGAACTTAGGCTTCTGGCTCCGAGGTCTTCCCACTCTACCATGTTACCAGTCTGCAAGAAACTGATTATGTGAGCCAGCTGTTAATTCTTCTCCACTACGGTTTGTTATTCCTGGACCAGTATTAGACAAGCAGCCTTTTTTTCCTGTGGTTGTCCTACACTCCAGAGGGGCTCTTGGAGGACAGGATAGGGTTGTTAGAATCATACTGGAGAATCTGAATGGAGAGTGCAGGTGCCTTGTGCTCCTTCCTCGCTTAGCTCATATCAGCCTATGAGGGTTTTCGGCCAAGATCTTAACCGCCTACCGTTTTCCACCCTTTGCTTCTTGTCCTCCACAGCTGATTGTGAATGATAAGAGCCAAAATCTCCGGAGGCTGCAGGCACAGAGGAATGAGCTTAATGCAAAAGGTGAGGGGGAAAGATGGGAAGGCTGTGTGTGGGCAGTTAGAAGTGAGTCTTCACATTGGTGCCTGTTGCTTTTCCCAGTCCAAGGCGATGCTCTGTTTACACGCACATCTCTCTCCTGAGCCCCATCATAATCTCCTTAAAGACATGACCTTTGCCTTTTTTTTTGAGGCCTTCCGTTCAAAACTTTACAGCGGTGCTTAGTTCATGCACGTTGAATCAAGTCATGGGTGGGGGACACCAAAGAATCTGGATGGCCATTGTGTCTGTTTCGCATCTAGTTCGCCTGTTGCGGGAAGAGCTACAGCTGCTGCAGGAACAGGGCTCCTACGTGGGGGAAGTAGTCCGGGCCATGGATAAGAAGAAAGTGTTGGTTAAGGTAAAGGCAACATGACCCCAGGGACCAGCCCGTTGCCCACTGCATTCCCATACCTTTGTGTGTAGTGAGGACACTGTTCTTACGTTACTGTTAAGACTCATGTGTCTTCCTGGGCGAGGTTGGTGATTTGGTGGCTGTCGGGGAAGGTCGTGAGCCATTGTTTCTCTAGGTACATCCTGAGGGCAAGTTTGTCGTAGACGTAGATAAGAACATCGACATCAATGATGTGAGTGCAGCTGGGGAGGTGGGAGGTGGGGGGGTCAGGTCTCACCACACCACTTCCTGAACCTCTCTCTCCTCACCCAGGTGACACCCAATTGCCGGGTGGCTCTCAGAAATGACAGCTACACTCTGCACAAGATTCTGCCCAACAAGGTAGACCCACTGGTGTCACTGATGATGGTGGAGAAGGTGCCAGATTCAACTTACGAGATGATTGGTGGGCTGGACAAGCAGATCAAGGAGATCAAAGAAGTGATTGAGCTGCCCGTTAAGCATCCTGAGCTCTTTGAAGCGCTGGGCATTGCGCAGCCCAAGGTGAGCAGGGCTTCTATGGGAGGACCGTGCTGCTACTGTACATCTCCTGCCCCAGGCTGGATGGACTGGAGCCTGCTTACGCTGGCCCTCCCCATGCTGAGGGGCTGGGGGAGAGATGCTGCCAGGCCACCGAAGTGGTTTGGTTATAAGCTCCAGAAGGGACCTTGACATTCATTTTTTATCTCTAGCATCTAATACGGGATCTAGCACAGTGCACACACTCGATAAGTGTTCATTGAATGAAACATGGAGGCCAGCTTTTTGCCCCGAGTCCTATTGTTCTCTAGGGAGTGCTGCTGTATGGACCCCCAGGCACTGGGAAGACACTGTTGGCCCGGGCTGTGGCTCATCATACAGACTGTACTTTCATTCGTGTCTCTGGCTCTGAATTGGTGCAGAAATTCATCGGGGAAGGTAACTGTGGCCAGAAACAAGAAAACTATAAGGCGGCGGGGGCTGGGGGGCCCATCAGCTTAACGCCAGCTTGGCCTCTGTGCAGGGGCAAGAATGGTGAGGGAACTGTTTGTCATGGCCCGAGAACACGCTCCATCTATCATCTTCATGGACGAAATCGACTCCATCGGCTCCTCCCGGCTGGAGGGAGGCTCCGGAGGGGACAGTGAAGTCCAGCGCACGATGCTGGAGCTGCTCAACCAGCTGGATGGCTTCGAGGCCACCAAGAACATCAAGGTGCAGTGGGGTCGGCTGTGGGAGGAGCCACGGGAAGGCCCCGGGTGAGGCTGCAGCCTCAGGACGGGCTTAGCTGACGCCACCTGCTCTGTCTACTCAGGTCATCATGGCGACTAACAGGATTGACATCCTGGACTCAGCGCTGCTCCGCCCAGGGCGCATTGACAGAAAAATTGAATTCCCTCCCCCCAACGAGGAGGTTTGTGATGGGCAGCGCTGGCAGCGGCTCTGGCTGTGAGGGCAGCCGTGGGCTCAGCCTTTTCCTCTCCCATCGCTAGGCTCGGCTGGACATCTTGAAGATCCATTCTCGGAAAATGAACCTGACCCGGGGGATCAACCTGAGAAAAATTGCTGAGCTCATGCCTGGAGCATCAGGGGCTGAAGTGAAGGTAATTGGAGGGCCCAAGGAAATGGGGGCAGCGGCAGGAAGCTCCAGGTTCCAGGGCACAGCCTCAGCACCTGTCTTCCTTTCCCTGCTCAGGGCGTGTGCACTGAAGCCGGCATGTACGCACTGCGGGAGCGGCGAGTCCACGTCACCCAGGAGGACTTCGAGATGGCAGTAGCCAAGGTATAGGCCTCCCTCTTTCCGCCTTTGCTGATGGTGGCTCTGGAGCAGTGGGGATGGGGCACGTGTTCACCCAGTCTCTAACTTAAATGCTCTCTCTCTCTCTCTCTCCAGGTCATGCAAAAGGACAGTGAGAAAAACATGTCCATCAAGAAGCTATGGAAGTGAGGCAGATGTCGTTTGTGTGGGTCCCTCAAATAAAGCTCTGCAGGACAAGACCTTGAGGACTTGAGTCTGTTAATGAGTGGCCGCACTGTTCAGTCACCAGGTCCGGGCACCACCAATAAACAAAAATTTATTTGGAAATTTCCAAACCTGCCAGAAGTGGCACTTGCCAAGCCCTAGGCCCACCCTCCTTACCAAGCTCCAAAGGGCAACAATAGTCCTCGCCATCTCTCCCCTGCACCTACCCCTGCCCACACGCACCCATGCCTCAGGCCACGCCAGAGAACTAGTGTGCCCTCCCTCTAGGAGGCGTTACCCCTGGGCCCAAGAGCTGGGTTGGCAGCCCTCTGGCCTCTCAGGAGATGATGGCGGCCAGAGCCGCTTGCATAGATTGAGAAAAGAAAATAAGGAAGGAGACACCAAGTAGGGCTCCCTAAAAAACCTCAGCTTACCCCTGTACAAAAAAAAGTGGCTCCCGCATAGAAAAACCTGCTCCACGAATAGTGCAAATACCCAAGAAAGGAAAAAAAACCAGCAGCAAGGCTGGGCTGGTAGGAATGGCAAAGAACTTTGGTTTGGAAAGGCTAGGAAGAGTGTGAGCTGTGCCCCTCTTCCTCGCCCAGCTCCCCAGAGCCAGCGCTGACACTCGCCCCAAGGGGGTCTGTAAACAAGCAAAGCCAGGGGCCTTGGGTTCTGAAAGGTCTCGGTTACCATGTCAAAGCACAGCCTCCAGGTCCTACTTGGGCCTGCCTGCAGGGGGCAGAGGAGGCCTCTGGCTGCGAATCCAATTAAAGCCAACGTGTAAGTAATAAGGCTTTGGGACCAAGCAACAAGGAATCCTATCACTACACTTACGAAACTAAAGCTGGGGAGCAGAGGGTGACAGGAGACACCCCTCCCCCCTCCTTATCCTACATGTCTGTGCCCCAGAGGGCGGTCCCCTTCCAGGCTGAGGACGGGGTGGCTCCAGGGCTGGGAAGAAAGGAAGGGATCCCTGAGCAGTTAGGTCAGGCGGATTCCCAGCACCTGTTCCAGTTCCTGCCTTCGCTGCTGCACCTGGAGGAGGGAGAGACGGGCGGCTCAGGCCTGTCTGCCCCCCGCGCTTGTGAGCGGCTCGCCCTCCCCTCTGGTGTGCAGTCCCGCTCAACCACAGGCGGGCAGACGGGGCGCAGCCACCTCACCTTGGCAAAGATGTGCCTCCCCACTGCTTCCTGGGCCCAGGGCTGGTGGTAGAAAGCAGCTCGTCTCTCCTCCTCAGGATTCCCAATCACATCAGTGATGATCTGCAAAGAGCCCGGAGGAAAGCTGAACATGATTCCCACCCCTGACCTGTCTGCCCCCGGAAGCGGAAGAACAGTGACGGGGGCGCAACCATCCAGAGCTTAACATGGGATCAACCTCAGCAAAAGGAGCACACCTTGAGGTCCCGGCGCTGGGAACGGAGCCATTCCTGGATGAAGTCCTGGGGGTCAGTGCTAAAACTGAGCATGAAATCCCTCTGGGTCTTCAGCTGGTTGATGGACTCAATGGTCTCATGGATCTGGGAAAAGGGGTACATGTGTCAGACTGGCTGTTTCCAGCCCTAACCCCAAAGGACTGGGATCCCATCCCAAGGTGCCACATGTATGGAAATGCCCGAGAGCCTGCCTGGCCTCACTGTGGGCCCCAGAGGAGGCTGTGCGGGTAGGGGCCCACCTTGACATCAAGAGAGGCGATCTCCTGCTGATTGGTGGTGGAGGCCAGAAAATTGCTCATCTGGGCCTTGAGCGGGTCATCCACCTCCACATCAATGTCGTAACAGGCTGTCTTCTTCTGGTCGTTAGGGTCCACGCTACACACGGCGCGGGGGAGGGAACGCGTGAGCACACGGCTCCACCCCACCCACCTGGGCCAAACTGCACACGCTCGGGGAGCAGGAAACCACACCTGCTGCTTCTCTCTGGCTTTAATTCAAGCCAGAGGTAAACTGCTCTCAGAGGAGCCTCCCTCCCCCTCTTCCCATTTACCTAATGACATGGTTGATGACAATGGGGTCTGGGTGCTGCAGCAACCCGGCCAGCTTCATGGGGATCTCAGAGAAACGGAGTCGGCCGCAGCTGAAGATCTAGAGGGCACCAGAGGGTTGGTGATGCCTTGGTGGGCACACGGGGAAGTGGACCATCCCAGAGGCAGTGTGAAGAACGCGGCTGAGAACGAGCCCAGTGGGGCTCTGGAGCCGTAGGCAAGACGGGGGCTGCGAGACTAGAGGGGGGACGGTGTCCCAGCTAACCTGGCGGAAGTACCGGTTGCAGTTGATGTACTCCCGCTCGTGGCCGTCCTGCAGCTGGTTGTGTTTGATGTAGAGCCACAGGGCCTGCATGATGGCAGCCCTCGTCTGTGTGTGCACCCCCAGCAGCCTCGCCAGTCGGGGGTCCAACTTGTACTGGGGAGGCTGGGATGGACAGAGGGGAGTCAGAGGAGGGGTTCTTGTGAAAAAAAAGCAGAATAGGACAGGGACAGGGACAGGCTTTACAATAGGGACCTGCCCCGATGCCCCAGAGGAGAGTCCCTGTGACCCCAAACATGGCCCCAGGGCACTTGTCACCTGGTGATCCAGCATGAGCAGGAGGGTGCACTTGACGTTGAGGTCTCCGGGCCGTTTCACCTGGAAGCCATCTGTCTCCTGGGTGGTGGGCATCCGGTGCCACTGGCAGGGGGGAGGGGAGCAGAGCTCATCACCAAGGGGGTGGGCATGAACATACACACCTGGCCCTGCAAGGGGACTAAGGCCTTTTCTCTGGCCACCTGGCACGTCACCCTGTGTTCCTGAACCCCAGGCCCACTCTCACCTCCACCAGGTGGTTGTCAGGCCCGTAGAGTTCCTTGTCCAGCTCAATGACGAGGCTCTTAAAGAATGAAGAAAACTTCCTCTTCTGTTTACTAGGCTGGGGATGCAAAGGGGTGTGAGATAGGGGTGCTGCTGAGTGCTCAAGCCTAAGCTATACTAAGCCCCAAACAGAGGAATATTGTTTCAGCCCTGAAGCTCCGGGTACTGAGGATTCTTGGGCCCTGAAGGAAGCCGGGAAAAGTGAGAGACTTGAGACAGGGAAGGGGCTCTATGCAGCCCCATTGTCAGCCAATTAGAAAGGGGCACCCCTTCCTCAGGACACTTTACTGCCATCTGCAGGAAGACTGTGGTAATAACCATACAAATCTCCCACCCTGTACTGGCTCGGAGCTGTGCAAAGCATGGACCGTGAGCAGTGCCCTCTCCCTCACGCAGGGCGTCCCCGGAAGTGCCCAAGCGTCCGGCCCACACAGGCCACCTCCCTTCCAGACACCTCCTTCCCCAACTCACATCATCCAGCAGTTTTCCCTCTACTCGGAGTTCCCAGGAAGCCACCTTGTCCCCTGAGGGGTTTCCCCCCGGGAGTCCCTGCGGTTCCTGCACTATCACCTTCTGCCTTGCTGGGACTGAACATATTAGAAATATAGATCTGCAGCTTTCATTTTTGCATCAGAGGCTTTTTGTACTCGGAGTTCCCAGGAAGCCACCTTGTCCCCTGCAGGGTTTCCCCCAGGGGTCCCTGCGGTTCCTGCACTATCACCTTCTGCCTTGCTGGGACTGAACGTATTAGAAATATAGATCCGCAGCTTTCGTTTTTGCTAAAGAGAGAAAGACGACCGGTTAGCTAGAGGGGGACCAGTGTGTTGGAAAACACTGCTACCCAATCTTCCCGTCTGAACTCATTCAACATCAATACAGAGCAGTGACTGTGGGCCAGGCCCCTGGTTAGGCACTGGGAATCAGGAGAGGAAATTTCAGTCCTGGCCTTCAAAGGACTCACAATTTCACAGGGGAGACAGATGCACTACCAAGAGTTCCAACACAGGGGGATCAGTGGTGTGACAGGTACATAGGGGGTGCTATCAGGCAAACCAGAAGCCTCTGGCTCGTATTTTAAATGAAACTCAAACACCCATGATGGTCCCAGAATATCATCTCCTAGAAAGCCTTCACCATTCAAGAGGCTGTTCTAGATAAAGCTTCTCTAGGGATGGGGAAGAAGACAGGAACTATCCTCATCCACCCTGTAGTTTTGCCTTTCAAACTTCTGACCACGATCTACAAGATTTGCATTTTAAATCATGATCCAGGATCTGCACACATAAATACATGAAATAAAAATGTCATTAAGTCCTTTACTACTGTGAAGAATTATTATAGTTTCTACTGTGTTATATTTCATTAAGAACGTGCTGGCCCCACCACACTAAATTGAGTTCATGCTCAATGGGCTGTATTCTACAATGTGAAAAATCCTGCTCTAGCCCATCACAGACCCTCGCTTGGCCCCTGGAAAACAAGGCCAGGGAGAGGCAGAGAAGCCTGGCAAGGCCCAGAAGTAGCCGGGGCTGCACACACCGTCAGAGGCTTTTTGATGGCCTCCTGGATCTCCATCCGCTTTCGAGCAATGGTCTGGTCCAGCTTCCGCTCAAAAGCCAAGAGATCCATGTACGCCTGAGACTCTGGGACAAGCTCCCGAATCTGGAGGAAGGGAGAAGGGGTTCATCAGCTTATTTCAGCTGCAGCTCTGGCTCCTTCCTCCATTTCTCCCTCACCCCAGGGTTTGGGGAGACTGACTCCACCCGCAGCCAACCAGCCCTTGGGTGAGCCTCCTAGGCCCCCTCCCAACATACTCACTCGCTGAGGTAGAACTTTATCTGCCATCTTCCTCCTCTTTAACCTGGGAGGACAGAAACCCACTTAAGAGGTCAATGGTCCAGCGTACCTCCCCCACCCGCCATCTACCTCTCCAGTCCCCAGGACCTTCCCCCAGGAGACCTGGGAGTCTTCCTCAATCATCGAAGCTCTTAGGACAGAAGGAAACGGTCTGTTACCACTGGAGCTGCACTAGATGCGGTGGGAGAAATAGGATGGTCTTACCCCCGGCGCTGGGCAGGCATCGGGGGCTGGGCCTGGGGCACAAGCAGGCGTTTTCGGAATGGGTCCATCATGGTGGGTGGCATGCCAGGTCGAAGTGGAGCAGCTGAGCCAAATGGGGAGCCGGCAGGGGGTCCCACCTGCAAGCCAGCCATGGGCATCCGGCTCCCGGGTGACATGCCAGGCCTCTGGGGGAAGTGAGCCAAAGGAGATGCACAGGTCAGCGGTGGGGCCCTGTGGGGCCCGTAACCCATCCCCTCCATCTCCCTGCTCAGCCAGGTCCAGCCCTGAGCAGCACACGGCAGAGCCCGCGGAGCCCGGGCAGGAGTGCCAAGAACAAAGGGGAGCAGGCGCCTGAGAGCAGAAGTGTAAACCACACCTGCCCCGCCCCCTTCAACCGCCCTGGCAGCCGTGCCAGCGAATGAGGCCTGCAGAGCCCAGGGGTGGGAGGAGAATCCTGCCTGCAGAGAGAAGAAGGGCCTGGGGGAGTTTTTCAGGGCCCATGGCCACTTCAAACCACCTTCCGGCCCTAGCACACTATGCCCCTGCTCCCTGGGACCAGCCAGCTTCAAGGCACTCCTGAGGCTCTCAGATGGCCCCACCAAGCATTCCCATCCTCTCCTTCCCCCAACTTGAGGGAGAAGCCTGGGGGCAGTATCGTAGCCAGGTGGCTGGGTGCAGTGTGATAGGAGCAGGTTGATGGGTCACAGCCGCAACACCCATCCCCTGTCGCCAGCCCGGTGGTGTGACTAAGAGGAGAAAGGCAGTCCAACAGGCTGGCGAGCCCCTCAGGCAGTGGAAGCCCAGGTGAGCAAGCTGCAGCAGGATGGCGTGGAGCCTGTCCCAGCTGGTGGGGGGGGCCTCTGGCAGAGTACAGAGACCATCTGGTCACCATATGGCCCCTACTCACAACCCACAACTGGACCCTTCTCTCACCTCCCCACTGCCCAGCCCCCAACCCCTACGCCAGAAGACCCCGAAGGGGAAGCCGTGGCTCCTGCGGGAGAGAGAGCAGCTGGCACCTGGCCTCTGCGCGTGGTCCACGCACCACCTGGTGGCTAGGGCTGGCTTGGCAATCCCAAGCTGGAGAAGGGAGATAAGATTATCCGGGGATGCAAGGATCGGAAGTCTTAGGACCAGCAGAGGAATCTGAATGAGAGGTGACTTCTTTAGAAGCCTGCAGAAGGATTTCCCACCGAGGTCAGTCTCCCCAGGATCTCTGTGGAGCCCCTCGGGGAGTAACCCCCGCCCCTTCCCCGAGGCTGCTGCCTGCAAGGCCTGTTTGGCAGCTCTGCCTCGTACACACTGTCCCTGGCAGCTTCACAGGGCTGGCCCCAGGGCCCAGATTATGCAACCGCCAGGACCAGCCAACCAAGCCAGGCTGGGTGGGGACTCACAGCAAATCAAAGGACCCCCGCCCCCACAGCACCGGGAGATTCCTGCTCCACCCTCTTCAACCAGCACTCAACCCATGTTCTCTCCAAGGAGGGTCAGATTCTTGACCAGATGCAGAGACGGACAGAAACATGACCCAGAGCGGGGCGGGAAGGGGAAAGGAGTGGGGCGTGAAGGAAGCGTTTGGGAGGATGGAGTTCAATGTGGGGGGCTCTGTCTGGGACCTCTGGAGTCCTGCCACAAGTCTCTCCTCATCAGGAAGGGAGTCATCGAAGCTGTTGAGAGGCAGACAGCCTGCTTCTCTGCCTTAATGAGCCACAGCTAGAGATGACAGAAAAAACTCAGGGTGGCCACAGCTGAGAGCCCAGCCCTACGCACCCTAGATTCGAGTTTTTCCCACCAGCGCCCGAGCTGAAGGGGAGGAACAAGTGAGGCGGGGGCCTGCAGAGTGGGAGCCGGGGCGTCTTCACTAGGGCGCCCACAAAACCTCCTGAGCAACACCCACCCCGCTGAGGCAGGTGCTCCCGGAACAGGAAGTCCCCAGACCAGGCGGCACAGGCAGGGCCTGGAAGAGGCCCCTCCCAGACGCTGCTCCAGACTCTTCCCGGGCAGGAGCCCCCAGCTCGGCCAGGGCCCCAGGCTTCTCCCGAGGGGGAAGGGGCCCAGGGAAAGGCTGCTTACAGTTCATGAAGTCCCAGCTCGGCCTGGCCAAGCTCCACACCTGGGCTCTGAAGCACCAGTAACTCCTCCTCTTCTAAAAAAACAACCCAAGGGTTAAAGAAAAGAACAGAGCCCCGAACGCTTGGGCTCCCTGAGCCCCTTCCTGCAGCAGGGCTAGCTAGGGAGGCCTGGCTCAGTGCCCTGGGCCTCAGGAGTGGGCAGTAACCTCCTCTCCCTCAGCCCGGCAGCAGCCCACGTCCTCAGCTGGACTCTGGCTCCACCACCGGGGACAGCAGGGGCGGGGGGCCAGGCCTGATGCTGCCGCCTCCAGAGAGCATGCTCGCCCGGCTCAGCGCCTGGGGCCCTGGGGCTCCTGGTGGCTGGGCCTAAGGACCGAGGAGAAGAGCGTATACCCCTGCATACATGGAAAATATCCCGAACTCTCCAGTGTGAACCCAGCACTCTGTGTTTTGGGGTTTTTTTTTTTTTGCATTTTTTGTCTTCTTTAAGCTCCCTGGTAGACTGTGACACTGTAAGAAGGTGGGTCAGCGCTTCCCCTCTATCAACAGGCTCCCCTGTTCGCCCCACGTGGGCCTGAGAGCCTTGCTGCTCCAGCTCACCTCAGGCACCCCAATAGAGAGGCGGCCCCGCTCCTCAGATCTCAAATCCCTTCTCCCGGAAGTCACATAACTGGACTTGGAAAGAGGCCAAGCAGGATTCTCCTCAAACTCAGCCAAAGTGAACTGCCCCCGCCCCCAGCATCTACCTCTACTGCTGGCCCCCCAACCCCGTCCCCGGGGAGAGGAGGAAGAGACCCTGAGCAGCTGGATGGCAAGCAGAGGCTCAGTGCCTTCCCCAAGGTCCCCACTCCTAGAAGCCTGGGGCTACCCAGCCAGCCAGCTCAGCCTTGCCACCGGCCCAAGGCCACTCCCTACAAATCACTGTGGAATCCATCCTCTCAGGGGCTTTCCCCAGGCCCCATCTCCCATGGGCTGCAAGCTGAGGAAACTAGAGAGGCTCCTATCGGGTCCTTAGATCCTTCCCAGGCCGTCCACAGGGAGGCTCCTCAGCTAACTCACCCAAGAGCCAGAATGACAGATGCAGGGATCCCTCAGGGACACCCTGGGCCCATGAATCCCTAGTGGGGAGAGCAAGATGGGAAAGATGAATCCCAGCTGGAGTCTCTGGACCAGATCTGTCCCTGTCAATACTCAGACCTTGGTTTTCTTTACAGGGAGGAGGGAGAATGAGGGCTAAGAGGGAAAAATCACTACCCCCAAATGAAGCATCTCTTTACAAAGGGAGAGCCCAGGGCTCCTGGGGGGATATGTGTACCCTACTCTATGATGATCCATTTGGGGAACCTCTACCTGGGCATGTGAGGTAGAGGAGACATGAGAATCTCCCAGCTGCCCTGAGAGATTAGCAAGAAGCGAGTGTCAAGTGTTGGGGCACACGGATTGGGATATGGCATTGTTAGAACCTAAAGACTAATTAAAAATGGGCTGGGACTTCCCCAGGCCGACGGCCCACAGGGAGGCTCCTCAGCTAACTCACCCAAGAGCCAGAATGACAGATGCAGGGATCCCTCAGGGACACCCTGGGCCCATGAATCCCTAGGGGGGAGAGCAAGATGGGAAAGATGAATCCCAGCTGGAGTCTCTGGACCAGATCTGTCCCTGTCAATACTCAGACCTTGGTTTTCTTTACAGGGAGGAGGGAGAATGAGGGCTAAGAGGGAAAAATCACTACCCCCAAATGAAGCATCTCTTTACAAAGGGAGAGCCCAGGGCTCCTGGGGGGATATGTGTACCCTACTCTATGATGATCCATTTGGGGAACCTCTACCTGGGCATGTGAGGTAGAGGAGACATGAGAATCTCCCAGCTGCCCTGAGAGATTAGCAAGAAGCGAGTGTCAAGTGTTGGGGCACACGGATTGGGATATGGCATTGTTAGAACCTAAAGACTAATTAAAAATGGGCTGGGACTTCCCTGGTGGCGCAGTGGTTGGGAATCCGCCTGCCAATGCAAGGGACACGGGTTCGAGCCCTGGTCCGGGAGGATCCCACATGCCGCGGGGCAACTAAGCCCGTGCACCACAACTACTGAGCCCACGTGCCACAACTATTGAAGCCTGCACTAGAGCCCACGCTCCGCAACAAGAGAAGCCAACGCAGTGAGAAGCCCGCGCAACGCAACGAAGAGTAGACCCCGCTCGCCACAACTAGAGAAAGCCTGAAAGCAGCAATGAAGACGCAACGCAGCCAAAAAAAAAAAAAAAAAAAAAAGTGGAGAGGGTGGCGGGAAAAAGGATGGGCGCAATTCCCAAGCATTCTGGGGGCGACCAGAAGCAATGAACTTGGGGACTGATAAGCCCCGCCCCCCCAGTGTCAGGCTGAGTTCCTCACACACTGACCCCAAGGACGGGAGTCTCTGCCTCTCAATGGCCTTTGAAGCTGCAACCCGAGAAGCCCCTCTGCAAAGCCAAAAAAGACAGAACCCTTTGAAGCTACTCTCTGCAGGATCCTCCAGCCGCAGACCAGCGGTGCTCAGTGGAGACTCTCTGCTCCTCCAGACTGATCAACTCCTGGACACTATGACACCAGGCAGAAAGCCATAAAGAAAGTCTGTCCAGAATGGGCTGCGCTTTCCTCCTTCCTCAGGCTTGTCCACCACCCTCTCTGGTCTAACCCAGAGTCATCCCTGTGTGAAGGGCCCTGGGCCTGACCCAGAAGTAGACTACCCCTGCACAGGCTGGAATCCCTTATCTTCCTCCTCCTTAGCAGCTGGGAGCCATCTCAGACACGCTAGAACTCTGCCAGTTCCCAAATAGAAAAAAAAAAAAAACAGAGCAGACTTGGAGTAGGACCAAGACCAATGCAGGGTAACCTGCTTTCTCAGTGAGGGTCCTTTTCAAAACTTTCTCATCACTTCCCAGGACCCCTTACCCGATATCTACACTAGACTTCTCATCCCACCCGCCCACAACTCACTAGCTCCAACAACACCTCCATCTCTCAGTTGCTCAGAATCCCTGTTCTAAGGAAGAACCCCGACCCTCCCAACTGCTTCAAACCTTAGCAGCTGGGAGCCATCTCAGACACGCTAGAACTCTGCCAGTTCCCAAATAGAAAAAAAAAAAAACAGAGCAGACTTGGAGTAGGACCAAGACCAATGCAGGGTAACCTGCTTTCTCAGTGAGGGTCCTTTTCAAAACTTTCTCATCACTTCCCAGGACCCCTTACCCGATATCTACACTAGACTTCTCATCCCACCCGCCCACAACTCACTAGCTCCAACAACACCTCCATCTCTCAGTTGCTCAGAATCCCTGTTCTAAGGAAGAACCCCGACCCTCCCAACTGCTTCAAACCCTACACCCCAGAGTCGCTCTTACCTTCTCCCCCAACTCCTCCACCACCACCTAGCCGAGCCCGAGGGTCCCTGGCCTTGCCCCCCACCGTGCCCCGTGAAATCCGCATGCAGAGCCCCTGTGCCGTCTGTCCAGGAGGCTGCCCCAGGGCCCTCACTCGAGGCCCCCTTCGCCCCCTGCCCCGGGCGTGCTAGCGGCGCCACCCGCCCATCCGCTCTCCTCACCTGGAACTGCGCCGCAGGGCCCGCGGGGCCCATGGGGCGGAAGGCGGCGGCCCCGGGGCCCCCCACGCCTCCAGCCGGCCCGGGCCCCCTGAGCGCCGGTCCAGGCAGCATGCCGGGTCCTGCTGGCGGAGGCGGAGCTCCCAGGGCCGCGGCAACGGCGCCGCCGCCAGGGCTCAGCGGGGGCAGCGGGAACCCGCCCGCGCCACGGCCCGACATAGCTCCGTCCCGTCCGGCGGCGTCTCGATCCGGATTCCGGGCTTCGCGCTGAGTTCGCTCCGCGCTCCGTGCTCCGGGACTTTCCGCTCTAAATTCCGGGTTCTAGGGTTTGTTGATCCGGATTCCGGGATTTCCTAATCCAAGTTCGCGAGTTCCTCACAAACCCAGTTTGGGGCAGGGCCGATCCTGATTCCGGTCCTGCCCGGGAAATTCCGGATCCGGGATGTGCTACGGGCCCGCTTGCGTCCCCCGGCCTCCGGAGGTTTGGCCGCCAGTGTCCAGTTACACAGAGAGGCGGTAACTCATCCCCTGCCCCGCCTAATCCAGCCCAGCACTAAGCCCCGCCTATACCCAGCCGCCCAGCGCGAGGATGCCTCCTCAAATCCCGCCCCTCGCGAGACCCGCCCCCAACAGCACCACCCCTAACCGCCGGCCCCCCCGGAGCCCCGCCCACACCCCTTGGGCCGGCCCTCCATCGGAGGGGCGGGGGCGGAAGCTGAGCACGGAAAAGCGGGGCGGGGTCAGAGGTCAAAGGTCAGGAGGGCTAATACAGTGAAAGAGTACCTGCTGCTTTCTCCCTCGTGCAGCCGACTCACTGGGGTACACGGCCACGCTCCCTGAAAATACTTCTATCAGACATCCTTTATACGTTTTCAGCATTAAAGACAACTTACAGCTGCTCTCTCCAGCAGAACAGCTGCCAACTTGACTTTCTTTAAAAGCCCATCCTGGGGACTTACCTGGGGGCGCAGTGGTTAAGAATCTGCCCGCCAATGCAGGGGACACGGGTTCGAGACCTGGTCCGGGAAGATCCCACATGCCGCGGAGAAACTAAGCCCGTGTGCCACAACTACTGAACCTGCGTTCTAGAGCCCTCACGCCACAACTGCTGAGCCCATGTGCCATAACTACTGAAGCCTGTGCACCTAGAGCCCGTGCTCCACAACGAGAAGCCACCGCAATGAGAAGCCCGTGCACCGCAGCAAAGAATAGCCCCTGCTCACTGCAATTAGAGAAAGCCTGCGCGCAGCAACGAAGACCCAACACAGCCAAAAAGAAAAAGAAAAAAGCCCATCCTGGTGGCTCAGAGCTGCCAAGGGACTTGGCTGCCCCAGACCTGATCCAGCTGTGTGAAGGGCTGAATTGGCCAAGCGCCGAGTTCTTATCGCATATTTTGAATGTGCCTCTGCCTCACATTAAGGAAGTCTAGTACTTTACTCCACAGAAAATGTTTCTAGGCAAAGGAATTTTGCATTATGAGAAGCCTCCCTGAGTTAAATAAGATCCTTCTCCAGGATTTATAGCACTTTTCAAAAATTCAGTAACTTTTCAGAAATCAGCCCTGTGTCAGAGGTACTCAGAATAAAGTGCTTCAGCTGTGCCAGGTGTTCTGTGATTTTTCTCCCCATGATACAGACCAGTGCTTCTTCAACTCTAAGGAGCATAAGAAACACTTGGAGCTTTTGTTTGAAATGCAGATTATGATCCAGTAGGCCTGGGTTCTGCGGTAGGGATCAAGATTCTGCATTCCTAACGAGCTCCCAAGCAATGCTCTTGTTACTCAGACTACGCTTTTAACTATCCAAGATCGACTTCATTATACAAATTCTCTGCTTTATGTTTTCATCCCCAACCAAGTCTTGCACCATAGCACCCCAGATCCTGTTTACAGTGCAACCCTTTTTAGTTAGTTCTGCTCATCTGTACTTCCTGATCTTTATCCTCCAGTGATAAACCCTGCTATTGCTGCTGCTGCTGCTTTCCTGCCTCTTGGTCTTCTCAGAGATCCCTCTCCTCTTTCTCCCTAAAAGTGGGTTACCTGCCAGTCCGAAAACAGACCACTGGAATTGTTCCAGTCATTGAATCAAGGCCCCTCCCCACCACTGCAAAGTGGGTAAAGAATTCTTGACAATGCAGTTAATGTCCATTTCAGGACTTTCAAGCTGCTAGAGCAACAGTAGTTCCAGAGGAAGTAGTAAGTGTGAATCTCCTGGGGAGCTATTCCAAAATATCCCTGCCAAACCACCCCCCCCCACACACACACACACACCACACACACACACACAAACCACCCCCCCCCCCCCCACACACACACACATTGGCTCCCAGTGTTGTGACCTCCCAGGTAATTCTGACACAACCCTCCTCGTATGTGTAAACAAGTGAATGATCTTTAAGTGTAGTGAGATAGAGGTTAAAGATTTCCTAGACAGCAGGCAGAGAAGAGCTAACATTTATTAAGCATTTACTACACATATTATCTCATTTAATCCTCACAATGCATATAAGGTAAATACTACTTTTACCTCTATTTTAGAAATCAAGGCAGAGAGATTCAGTTACTTGCCTGCTCTTACTGTGATGGTGCTGGGATTCAAACCTGGTTCTGATCTGGCTTGAGAATCCACAATCCAGGCACTTACCCACTATATATGACTTCTTGTTGGTAACTGTTATTTCTCTATTACCTCTGGTCTGTTATTACTTGCAAAGAAACAGTGTTCAAACTGAAAAGCAAGTGCCACAGGGACTCAGAAGGAGGTTGATTGGTAGGGCCTGATTAATCAGAAAATGTTTGCTGGAGCACTTTGATTTGAAGGAGATACGACTGGTGGTCACCCAGTAGAAGAATGGATCTGATATCTCAGTCTGAGACAATTCAGAACCTTGTGAAAAGAGAGCACTAGGTTAACACTGAAGAAATGACAGAGATGTGGGGAGGGGAGGCCATTTCCATTGCCACCCTCGTAGGACCTAATGGTACAGCCAACTACATGACTTGCAGTCATGGAGGCAGCATTCCCATGCCTTTGTTCTTTCAACTTGGAACGCCTTTTTCTCTTCCTCCCTTCTTCCCTTGATACTTATTCTGCTCAGTGGCCACTTTTCAGAATTTCATTCTGAGACCTTCTGTGGTCTCAGAAGAAGGACTTTCCAATAACCTCTGGACCCTGTTGTATCTACAGATGCCCAGAGACTGAATGGAACTAAAGTATTTAATATAATAAAGTGTTTAACAGTAAAGTATGTAATACAACCAGAGCCAAAGGGATAATCCCCAGCATGGGCTCTATGGTTCCTTGCCCAGCTGTCTGGTGGGCAAAATAGCCCCAAAAGAGTTCACAAGAGAAAGGCCCTTGGAGCAAGATGGCCCTAGAGCAAGCAGGCAAAGGATCACTCCTCAGTGAGGTGGCCCTCAGGAGGCTGGAATTACAGGAAAAACAATGTGGTAGTCAGGTCATGGTGGGAAAAATTTATCATGATGGCAGCATTCTGGGGCTGTACGAGGAGTCTGTCCCCGCTGAAGCATCCAGGCAGCTGACGCATCCATCTCCCATGTGGATGTGGTGGGGAGGCAGGCCTGGGGCACTGCCCAGTCAAAGCAGCAGAACAGCTGGATAGTAAAGCAGCAGATGCTGTATTTGCCATTTGAGAAGCCTTTATTGAACACCTTCCATGTGCCAGTCCCTGATATATTCTAGCAAAGAAGATAAATGCATAAATAGATCATTTCTCCATGTGACAACTGCTAAGATAAAGGTATTCACAAGGTACCCTGGGAAAAGAGGAGGCCTTTAGTGGGAGAAAGGGATTAGTAAAGACTTCTTGGAGGAGGTTATGCAAGAGATGATGAATGAGTTAGGTAAAGGAAACAGTGTAAGACTCAAGGGCATGAACCAGTACAGGGTGAAGAGAATCAGCATCAATTTTGCTAGATTATCAACTATAAGTCAGAAAGCTCCTCTTCTGTGTGCCCAATTGAGGTCATGGTTCTCAATACACATATTTTCACAGTCAACACAGTCTAGCAGGTAAAACTCCCGAAGCACAGACTTTCAATAGTGGGAGCAGATACCAGGATTCAAGAAGTGGGCTTTAGGCCTACAGCCCAGGTGACACTCCTGGACTCTCTGGAGCCAAGGTCTGCGGCTTGATTCTACCATTTGTTCTCTCCCCATGCAAAGTAGAGGGCTACGATGCATTCAGAGACCTACGTGGCATTGTGGTCTCAGAATCCTCTTCCTGGTCACTTCTCAGACCCTCCCAGAGGTGACCTCCTAGCTCTGGAATTTGGCCCCAGAGCTGCTGGTAGAATTAAAAACAGACCACTAAAACAGAGGAAAGATAAGGGTCTCCCCTGGGATCTCTGACTTATCCTCACTCTTCTTCTGGTCCCTAAATGTGCTTGTCCTCTGACATTCTATCTTTAGCTCTTTTCTGTATACATGACCTACCCAGACATACTCATCTACTCCCCTCCCTTCAATTACTGTCTATTTTCTGATGACCCTAAATCTCTAACTCCAACTCCCACCTCTCTCCTGACCTTCAGATCCATATCTCCAACTCCCTGCTAGAGGCTCCCTAGGTCATTTAAACCCATCTGTCCAAAATCAGTATCTCATTGACCACCCTCTCAGTCTCCTCCCCTGTATCTATCTTGATTAAAGGCATGAAAACATGGCAAAGGGCCAACACTGCCTTGCTGAGACATTCAAACTGGTCTTGTAGGCAGCTGAGAGCCAAAGAAGGTGGAGTGACCCAAACAGATGCCCAGGGTGCCTGCAGCCAAAAGCAAAGAGAAGAGAGGAAGC
Source organism: Physeter macrocephalus (assembly GCF_002837175.3). Taxonomy (NCBI): domain Eukaryota; kingdom Metazoa; phylum Chordata; class Mammalia; order Artiodactyla; family Physeteridae; genus Physeter; species Physeter macrocephalus. The sequence goes on from NC_041227.1 coordinate 120,922,930, forward strand.
CTTAAGGACCTTCATTCTTGAAATCATCTTTTACTCTTCCCTCTCTTACTCCTGCTCAGTCTTAGTCACCAAGTTCTATTGGTTTTACCTCCTAAATCTCTCTTGGATCCATCCTACCCATCTTAGGTCAGGACCTCAGCATCTCTTCCATAACCTCCCTCTGCCATGGTTTCTCTGCTAATAGGCCATTCTACCCCATTCCCCCTGCCAATTTTATCTCAAGATAGCAAATCTGATCACATCTCTCCATTTTCTCATATTCATGTGCCCTCCATCACCTTCACTAGTGGGCTTTAAACCCACTGTGGTCCTTCGGGTTTCTCAAAGCTCTTGTGGAGAGCTGAGAGTGAGGTGAGATGGCAGAGCTAGGAGTTCCTCCCTTGCTTGACCTTCCCGCACCCCACCTTCCAGATCCCTGCTTCAGACAAGGAGCTCTACTTTTTTTTGCTTTTTATGTTGAGTGACCTTGCATGATTTCTTTGGCAGAAAGGGTTCCTAAAGGGCTTCTAAAATGTTAAAAGCCAATGGCTTCCAGAAGAGTCTATATCTAAACATGGCATAATTGGCTCTTTATTCTCTGTCCTCCTCCTACCTCTCTAGCTTTATTTTCCACCAACATCCCATGTATTCTACCATCAAGCCACACTGAACTTGCCCTTCCCTGAACATACCTTTCATGCTGTGGTTCTTCTGCCTATGATGTCACTAGAATGTAAGCTCCTTTAAGGCTGGGACTTTGTTCGCTGCTGTGTCCCCACTGCCTGGAACTATACCTGGCACAAAGTTAAGTACTCAATACATATTTATTAAATGAGTAAGTGTTCTTCCCTATGTTCTCCGCTATGCAAGAGTCTGTTTATTCTTCAAGGCCAACTCAAATGCCACTGCCTCTGGAATTTTCCGTGATTTCCTATCCCCACCCTCCAACTGCCATTGTCAATTTGTTGTTCTCTTTTCTGTTTTCCATAGCACTCAGTATAAATCTGTGTAAGAGTACTCATCATATTGTGCTGTGGCTTTTGTTTGGGGCTCTCCAACCACGCACCCCTGCAGTGTGAACTCCAGGACAGTGCACAAAAAAATGCCTGCACAGGAAATAACTCTGATAAAAGTTACCTCTGCTCCTCACCCTAGAACTCTGTTCCAAGTTGGTCCCAATCGGGAGTTAACCCATCAGGGCAGAAGGTTAAAACCAGTTTAATCATAGTAGCAGTTTAATCATAGTAGTTAACTTTGACTCCCAAATCTTTCTTGAGCTTTACACTCTCACTCTCTTGAACATATTGACTTGTGACCTTCCACCTGGATTCCTGGATTTTTCTTTGTTTACTCCCTAGCTCAGATCTTACCCTCACCTTGACTCTGATGGGCTGCCAAGGTTGATTCACTTAGTACTAACTCCTGATGTTTAACCCATAATCTATACGCTCTTCTGATTCTGGTTAAGACTATACTGATGCTAACTAGCCATTTAGCCTCTATAAACAAGTTGCCCTGAGTTAGGCATTGCCAGCCCCACGAATAAAGAGCAGGTAAGGGAGAAAGTCTTGAGGGATCAGGGAGGCAGCAGATTTGGGGAGCCAAGAAACCAAGTAAAAAAAGCAGTCAAATGAGAGATGCACCTTCAGAAGAGGATAGCTCTCCAGCTGGGGTTTCTCCGGCTTTTGTCAGGTTCAAACCTGCTGCCTCTATAAGCCAGTCCCACAATCATGAACCACCTGGGCCAAAGCAATTATCCATTTGAAGGAATGCCTTCTCCACTTCTCTAGGAAAGCACCATTCACATAAAGAAATGGGACAGCTGGAGCAAGCTTATTTGCTAAAATTCCATTCACTAAGTGACTATTTTATAAAATTACCAGAACTTTTAAAAAACTGTTTTTGCATGATATAGCTATTTTTATTACATGGGATTATATTAACAGCCTTAAAGATTTTGAAGGTTAAACTTTAATTGAAGAAATTAAATTTAAGGCTGATATGCCATTGAGGAACTGGAAAAAGGATAATAAAAATGTAAGCATATAACAAAATAGAAAGTGACATTCAACAGTACCTGAAAAAAAATAAGCAGCTGAAAAAATCCTGCCAAGTCTAAGTGCAGAAATTTTGATTTCTAACAAGGAGTGATTAGGATGTTGATTTGGTAGAACTTTACAGAAAGAGTTAACATAAATGAACAAAACCATTCAAAGCCACAAAAGAGAAATGAGGGCAGCTTAAAGGGGTTACTATGATAGAGCTTATGAACTAGCCTCAGATTTGATATGCATTAACCAGGAAAATGAATTTGGAAAGGACCAAAAAGAAAAAAACAAATAAAAAACAGTGAACATGCTAAAAATCAGGTAAAGCAACAGAAGCAACCACATCACAAATACATTTTGCTAGAAATAACATACTAAAGTGATATGCAAATTTAGAAATCGGCAAAAAAATTCCTGAGAATGGTAACATTCTAGCATGAAACTGAAATTTGGTTACTGATACTGAAAAAATTTTATGAATATTAAATATTTCTATAAAGACTTAAAAAACAGCTTTATTGAAATATGATTGACAATCAACTACATGTTTAAATTGCAGTTTGATAAATTTTGATATATACGCTATTTCCATAAAGTCTTTAAATTACTCTATGACTTCAGACAAATTAAATATTCCTGAAAATATTACCATGAAAATAAAATAAAAACCTGTCAATTAAAACTTCCCAGAGATCTCTGAAACCTTTTAAAACTAGCCCATAAAGTAGTAATTGCTGGGAACTTTATGAAGAGGTAAAAGAAACACTTCTTTGGAAAAATGGTATTAGGGGTCACCTCCATTTTGGTCTTTTGAGCTGTCTGGGGCTGGGGTAAGTTGAGGGCATGTCTCTGACAAGCACAGCTCCTCCACTGTCGCCCACGGACAGAGGATGCCAGGGCTGGGGATGGTGCACCAAGCCTGTTGCCTGGAAGAGGGTTGGGGTAATGCCTTCTCTGGACAGATCCAAATTCTCATCCTCACCACTACCTTTGCGGACAAGGGATGGAGAAGCAGAAGGAAAATGAAAAGCAGTCAAAGGAGGTTGGTGTCCCAAAGCTAAGAGTCCTCTGAGGGAGTTATGCCATGCCCCCCCTAAAGAAAATTAAGGTGTGAAATCACCACTCTTCACAGACTCTCAGCTCACTCAATTACTAAATATTTATTGAGTGCATACTATGTGAGCCATTGTTCTAGGTGTTAAGGTGACAGCAATAAATAAGACACATGAAAATCATGCCCTCATGACACTTAGATTCTAGAGAGAAAAAAATAAACAGATAAACAAATAGAAATATACAGTGGTGTACTGGTAAAAATTTACCAACCAGTTCTCAGAAAAACAAAATCAAACCCTGATTTGTAACCTCTGACAATTTCAGTGATAAAAATACTTCCACCACTGTAGTAAACAATAATGGAAAAGAACATGAAAAAGAATATACATATCTATATGACTGAATCACTTTGCTGTACACCAGAAACTAACACAACATTGTAAATCAACTACACTTCAATTAAATTTTTTTTTAAACTTCTACCATGGTCTTCAGGTAACCAACCTACATCATTAAATGCAGAGCTGGGAAGAGAACGGCCCACCCATTCGAGCTGCTCCAGAACACCACTGGATATTTACCTTAAAGTCAGGTAGCGATAAGTGCTATAAAGAAAAATAAAGGGGCTTCCCTGGTAGCGCAGTGGTTGAGAATCTGCCTGCCAATGCAGGGGACACGGGTTCGAGCCCTGGTCTGGGAAGATCCCACATGCCGCGGAGCAACTAGGCCCGTGAGCCACAACTACTGAGCCTGCGCGTCTGGAGCCTGTGCTCCGCAACAAGAGAGGCCGCGATAGTGAGAGACCCGCGCACCGCGATGAAGAGTGGCCCCCACTTGCCACAACTAGAGAAAGCCCTCGCACAGAAACGAAGACCCAACACAGCAAAAATTAATTAATTAATTAATAGCCCAGTTACTGCACACCTATTTTTAGTGTCAGAAAACAATGGTAGGCACTTTCCTATAAATAAACTAAATGCCATTCCTGTTGACAGATAAGGAAACTGTAAGTTACGGAAATTTCCCATAGTCTTAAAGCTAGTAGGACATTTTTGAGGGGTTCATTGGCTTCTTTAGCCCCCAAGCTTCTATTCTAACCAACATTCTCCCTCAAACTGTCAGTATGGAAGGAGAGGAGGCAGTGGTACTAGGGTACAAGACAGGCAGCTGAAAAAAAAAAACGGTTAAGACTTATACTGGTCAGGACTTCTCTGGTGGTGCAGTGGTTAGGAAGCCGCCTGCCAATGCACGGGACATGGGTTTGAGCCCTGATCCGGGAAGATCCCACATGCCGCGAAGCAACTAAGCCCCTGAGCCATAACTGCTGAGCCCGCGTGCCTAGAGCCCATGCTCTGCAAGAAGAGAAGCCACCGGGATGAGAAGCCCACGCACCGAAACGAAGAGTGGCCCCCAGTCGCCGCAACTAGAGAAAGCCCACAGGCAGCAACTAAGACCAAACGCAGCCAAAATAAATTTAAAAAAATACTTATACTGGTCACCAAAACTGTCAACATTAATAATTTCCCGGCCTGCCTCCCCCATACAAAGATTAGTGAGGCCTCTCCAAGTCTGTTTCCTCATTCACGAAATCGAGTTAAAAGTACTGCCTCCTCGGTGGGAGTTCTATTAAACGAGATAGTGGATGCACCTAATAACTGCCCTCCTAAAAAAAACCTCCCAAATCCTCAAATTTCACTTCACCAAGAAACTCAGCCCAATGCCTCACGGTCAGACCAACAGAAAGCCAAAGCCGCAAAAAGATGCCGATGTGAACGGCCCTATCTGGGCTCAGGGAAAGGTTTCTGAGACACGACCCCCGGGAGACGTTAGACGTGGAAGCTAAGGAAAAGGGACCCGGGGTGAAAAGGGGCAACAAAGGAGGATTTACAAGCTCACCTTAATTTTTATAGCTTATTGATAAGCCCTGGGCGAGAGCAAGGGCGCAGACACCTTTGGTAAGAAGTGAGGCCCGAACCGCTAGTTCCCTCAAGCGTGTTACTTCTATGTGGAGAGCGGGGTATAGAAAAGGGGGGCGCGGCGCCGAAAAGACTTTTCAGACAGTGGCAGGGCGTGCCTCCGAACCCCTTTCCCAGCCCACCCAGTTAGAGCCTGGTGGAGTCCCAGCAGGATTTTGTGCGAGTCACTAGCCGAGGTCCGCAGCCGACCCCGCGCGGAGAGCCAAGGCGTGAAGAACGCTGCGCGCGCAGGCCACTCCCGCGCGGGAGCCTCACGTGTTCAGGACGCACCACCAGAGGAACAGGCACAGGGGTGCCGACAACCCCTTGTTTTCCTTACAGAGCCATTATTTGCTACAACCACCATTTCCCTTTTGTTTTCACGTTCTTTTTTAATGTAGTAGCCATTACCTTGGTCAAATATGCGCTCTCTGCCAAGCAGGATACAGGCTTCCCTACTCTCATCTTCCCCGTTACCCCCTCCTGTCGTCCTAGCTTCCGGCCCACCCCGCTTGTCTCAGCCAACCCTCGCTAAGCTTCTGCGTAGACGTCACGAGTTTCTAGGCAGATCAGGCAAATCATCCGGCCAGGAACGTCTTCGTGCGTCCCCGCCCGGCTGTGCCTACCAAAAGGTCGGAGCGCGTGGCGAGCGCCTGAGAGCGAAGCGGGCGAGGCGAGGAGCGGCTGGAGCAGCGAGGAGCGGCCCTCAGTGAGAACTTAGGTCTTGTTTTCTTTGCTTAGATTCATGCTGGGGTCTTCTCCCGGCTTTCCTGTCAAATCTGTGGGGGTCTGGCCTCCTGGTTGGGCTTCACCTCCTCACACTCCGGAATTTTTGAGGAGCACTCATTGAAGTATTTCCCCCACATAATTAAAAAATGTAAAATACCATCCACCTTTAAAAAGCTTCATGGCCTGTTGGGCTCAGAGCCACGTTGTGTACATGCTGCACGGGAAACACCTTCCGAGCCACAACTGACTGGGCTCTCTATCTGAGCGGTGGGCGCAGCCCCTCACCCAAATATTTGTAAATATTTAATCTAGTTTATTCATTCATTCGTTTATAGTCGTTGAACACCTACAGCCACTCTGGGTGCTTGGGATCCATTAGTGAAAAAGGCCCTGCCCTCATGGGGCTTACAGTCCAGGCCGGAAGTAGACCAGACTCCCAGGCCTAAGGGATCAGGGGGAGTGTGGTAGAAGGTGGCGCTGCTGGGGGAAAAGAAAGCAGCAGCGTCGACCGAGGGTGTGCTGGGATACGGCCTGGGCACCCGGGGTTGACAAGTGCTGGTCACAGTGGGCTTCGTTGAAAAGACACATTGAACTGGGTGGAGGAGCGTTCAGGAAAGAGGAAGCGAATTAGCGAATTCCAGGCATAGCGAAGAGACAGTGTTCAAAGGGTGGGATGTGACTCAGGTCTGTATAAGAAACTGCAGGAACCCCTGGGATGTAAATGGATGGTAAGCATCCCAAACTCTGACAGGAAGTCCAGTTCAGCTACACAGCCAAAGCCATCCAACAGCACATGTGTGTTTGCCACCCTCCCCTCATTGCCCACCACTCTCCCTGCAGCCCTTTAGTGGCTGGAGTACAGGCCTAGAATAGCCAACAATTTAAACCTTTAATTTAGGGTATAGTCTACAGAGTGAGCAAAAGGGATTTCAAGATTTAAAAATTGTTTCCCATTAGGGATGCCGCTTTCTTTTTCATTAAGAAAATGAATATAAAATTTCATGTTTCAGTACCTGGTCATAACATGCCACAGGGAAAACGCGGATGAACTTCTCTAATTTTCTCAAATAAGCCTGGCCTGACCTCTTCTCCATATCACTTCATGCTTTAACAGACTTCTGCACATAATAGAAAATGCAGCTCAAAGGGGACCTTTCTGAGAGACCTTCTCAACTCCTTCAGAGAGAAGTAATGATTCCCTCCTCAATGCTCCCTGATCAATTTGCTTATCATTATCAGCAGCATCAACAAGAGCAGCACAATCACCATCATCACATTTATTGAAGACTTAGGTGCCAACAGTTGGACTAAACACTTGAATTAACTCATTTAATTCTCATTTTACTCCCTCCCAATATTTATGATAACATTCGGCACAGTATATTGTTATTTGTATTTACATTTGTCTTTCCCTCCAACTACCAGGAATTCCTATGTCATAGGATAAATCTTGGTAACTTCAACACCTTACTACAAGCCTGGCTTGATAATTGTTTGCTGAAAGAATGTATGAATATAAGTAGTCCCAATTGGGGCTTTTGTACTCTTTTCAGCAGAGCTGTTGTTACTCAAAACACTTGTTTTGAAATGCCCTTCAGAGTCTGAGGTTACTTTATTTAGAATCTCTTCACTGATAGGAGATCTTCCTTTGAAAGAGATGTAAGTTACTCAGAGCTAAGTTTGGGGAATAAGGTGACTGAGTAATATCACTTTTGTCCAAAGAATAATATTGGGTTGGCCAAAAGGTTCGTTGGTTTTTTTACCGTAAGATGGATCTAGTAGCACTTAGTTGTCTTTAACTTCATTGGAAACAATTTTGTTAGATTGTATGTGACAGCTGTCATATCAGCGTGCATTTAAAAAAAGACTTATCAAGGTTGGTGAATTTTTGTGTAGCCTTTTAATACTGAAGATGGAAGAAAAAAGCAACATTTTTGGCATATTATGCTTTATTATTTCAAGAAAAGTAAAAACGCAACCGAAACGCAAGAAAAGATTTGTGCAGTGTATGGAGAACGTACTGAGACTGACTGAACGTATCAAAAGTGGTTTGCAAAGTTTCGTGCTGGAGATTTCTCGCTGGACTCTGCTCCATGGTCAGGTAGACCAGATGAAGCTGATAAAGATCAAATCAAGACATTAACTGAGAACAATCAACGTTAAACCATGCAGGAGATAGCCCACATACTCAAAATATCAAAATCAGGGTTGAAAATCATTTGCACCAGCTTGGTTATGTGAATCGCTTTGATGTTTGGGTTCCACATAAGTGAAAAAAACCTTCTTGACCATATTTACGCATGCAATTCTCTACTTAAACGTAATGAAAATGTTCTGTTTTTAAAACAAGTTGTGACAGGCGATGAAAAGTGGATACTGTACAATAATGTGGAACAGAAGAGATCATGGGGCAGGCGAAATGAACCACCACCAACCACACCAAAGTCCGGTCTTCATCCAAAGAAGGTGATGTTATGTATATGGTGGGATTGGAAGGGAGTCCTCTATTATGAGCTCCTTCTGGAAAACTAAACGATTAATTCCATCCCAGTTAGACCAACGGAAAGCCGCGCTCGACGAAAAGCGTCCAGAATTAGTCAACAGAAAATGCATAATCTTCCATCAGGATAATGCAAGACTGCATGTTTCTTTGATGACCAGGCAAAAACCGTTACAGCTTGGCTGGGAAGTTCTGATTCATCTGCCATATTCACCAGACATTGCACCTTCGGATTTCTATTTATTTTGGTCTTTACAAAATTATCTTAATGGAAGAAAATTCAATTCCCTGGAAGACTGTAAAAGGCACCTGGAACAGTTCTTTGCTCAAAAAGATAAAAAGTTTTGGGGAGATGGAATTATGAAGTTGCCTGAAAAATGGCAGAAGGTAGTGGAACAAAAGGGTGAATACATTGTTCAATAAGGTTCCTGACGAAAATGAAAAATGTGTCATTTACTTTTACTTAAAAACAGAAGGCACGTTTTGGCCAATCCAGTAATACATAGGGGAATGCAAATGATAGAAGTGGCATTTTAAATCAGTAGAACAAATGGATTATTCAATAAAATGTTGCTGGGAAAAATGGTTAGTAATCTGGAAAAAAAGATGTATCACTATACCAAAATAAGTTTCAGAGAGATCAAAGATTTATATATAAAAAAATGAACGGAAACAAGCATCTGGACAGGCTGACGAGCTCCAAGACCGAGTAAGTCCAACAGTGTGCACTGGGCAAACCTCTCTTTTGAGCATGAAGTGCTATTTGGGCATTTTGCCAATTGGTTCTGAGGTAGGAGATAGATGGGCCCCTGGGCTGGACAGCTGGTGTTTGTCAAGTGGAGTAAAATTGAAGCTTTGTTCTCACTCCAAGGGCAAAGCTAGTGGCAGAAGCTTAGCTCTACTGAAGTAAAGAGATAAGATACCCTCTCCTGAGGTCAAGGAAAACTTCCCTGTCTGCACATGCGTAGGAAGGCTCCTTGGGGCCAAAGAGGGAGGGGGCGCAACCCCATAATAAGTGTGGACATACACCCAGAGGCCTGGGCCGTGGGGTCCATCTTAGCAAGAATGACACACGCATGTTGGTGAGGGTCCTAGGACCCATCAGGTGTGAAAACAGAAACAAGATAATGGCCAAAGGTAAACAAAAAGCCTGAGGGACTATCCTATATAAGGGATTTAAATCACCTCTTTACTGCACTCCTCCTTCAAAAAGATAAAAAGTTTTGGGGAGATGGAATTATGAAGTTGCCTGAAAAATGGCAGAAGGTATCGGAACAAAAGGGTGAATACATTTTTCAACAAAGTTCTTGGTAAAAATGAAAAATGTGTCTTATTTTTACTTAAAAACCAAAGGTACTTTTTGGCCAACCCAACAGAATCACTTAATAAAGAGACTGATATTTCTTATGTAGCTTAAAAGCCAGTTCTAAATCACTTCCCAAAAAAGTTTTGAACAATGGTGTCATCACTGGATTAAATCTATAGCCTCTCAAAATCATTGTTTTGAATGGTAGCATTTACTTGGGAGTGTAAATTTTGATATGCCTATTGTTTTATGCGTGTATAAAAAAAGACCAAAAAAAAAGAAAACAACCCTCTTTCAGACCAGCATACAAGTAAAGGTAGACTTGTACGCAACCCAGTGTATGAAAATTAAAATGGAGAATTAGAGGATAGTCACTCATTTATGGAATAGCCATAATATGCTAGGCACTGTGCTAGGTGCTGGAGATGCAAGATGATGAAAGTATTATCTCTTGTTCTTAAGGAATTCCTAGTACAGTAATGATTACATCAATAAAATAATGCACTGAGGTGAATTACATTTTAATATACATAGCTTCAGAAATCATGTTTGGCATAAAGTGAGGTACAGATAATGTGTAATAAGTGAGGGATTATGAAGTAGGATAGGATTAGTCAAGAAAGTCCTTTCTTAGAAGAAATTTGCTTGAATGGGGTTTTGAAAGAAAAACTTGGTATGGATTGGCAGAGAAAAGAAGTGGACACTTAAGATTTAACTAAGCCAAAGTAGTAATCCAAATGTTGCTTGGTGAACCTGGAGGCAGATCAGAAAGAGATGGATTATCTTGAGGGATATTTCATAGAGGTCATGAAGAGAGAGTCTGAAGAAGCATTTCTCCCATAAGAGAACAGGACTCGAGTGAACATGTTTTCTAGATTCAGGGTCACTTTCCACTGGACAGTGCCAGATAAACTCTGCCAAATTTCATCTCTCTAAACCTCACTTTTCATATGTCTATGCTAACAGCCATCTTCTATTGACTCAAATAGAGGCAAACATGTAAACAGGTAAGTGCAATACAAGCTTATATAGGAATCTCACTTAATTTAATATCCCCTTCATTATTTCTCATATTTTCCTATGTCTTTTTGCTATGCACATAAACCAAACTGAAATAGATGCAAGAATTTCTTTTAGTACATCCATACCACTGATACTCTTGCTGCAATTTCTCCAGACCATGCAAGTTTTTAGGGAAGGAGCTAACTTTGAACAGTATCAAAGAAATAATTTCCTATATCCTTTTTCTCTTTTTTTGTTGCTTTCTCCAGCATTGCTGTCTCCTTTCTTCCTCTCCAGCTTTTGGCCCTTCTCATAAGGATGGAAATGCTACTGTTTGGTGTCTGGGCCCTGATTCCTTGCCCAGGTGAGGCTATTTGGGAAAGTTTCTTTAGCTAGTATGTGCCAGGGCACAGGTCAATGAGAAGGAGGATAGGAAATCCTGAGTGGGGCAACACTTTAGTATTCACTCATCTGGACCCTTGGGAGAGAGTCCTATTTCTTGGATCTAGGACACAGAATCCTCTGGCTTGTAACTGGGAAAACCCAAATTAAGGGACAGGATTATAGACCATCAGAAAAGACCCTCTCTAAGAAATATACCTTCTCTGCTTGGCTCCCTGCTGCCCCTGGACTGTCCTATTCTGCTCTTGGGAATATTTTTACTTCTTTGTTGCCATCTTTTGTGTCATGATGAGCTACAATAGGATCTCGATAGGACAGGGCCCATAGTGCAGTTGTGAAGAGTGAGTTCTCCAGATGGCAAGAAAGGAACTGGAGGCTTAGTGGTAACATTGCTGCAAGAGTTGTGTATTCCAGAAGGGACTAGTATTTGGGAGACGAAGTAGATGGTGGACATGGAGTAGCTAAAGGGGACCGGTAGGGAAGTTTTCGGGACACTGTGCCCCTCACCTATATCAGACATGTAAAACTTACCTGATGTCTCTCTCACTGTTCCTGAGAAGAGTTCCCTAACAGACTAAACTCTTAAGCATCCAAAAACGTCTATTGCCTTAGCACCAAAGCAAAATGGAATAGTCTCACTTTGAGAAGAAGAGGTGAAAAATTCCATGGAAATGAGTGACCCTGGGAGTCACCTTTATACCAGTGGTTCCCATAATTTGGTGTGCACAAAGGTCACCAGGAGTGCTTGTTTTGTTCCCTTGAGTATTTCCAGGTCCTGCCTTCACAAATTCTTAAGCATTCAGTCTGAGGTGGAGCTGGAATCTGCAATCTACAAGCATTCCAGCATAATTCTGGTGAAGGCAATTCTTAGACCATAATTTGAGAAACACTGCTTTGAGGTATAAGTAACAAAGCTCTTTTTTTTCAGGGGTCTACTTACCCCATGAGGGCCCTCAGCAGCGAATTCTGGAAGTTTCCAAGATTTCTGGAAGTTTAGGAAGAGAATGGTTTCCTGGGCATGATTTTTAGCAACGCCGTAGTTTCCACGGTGACACTATTAGAGAAATCAAGATCCCAAGAAAGATGATGAGAGGAGGGAATGGTGGTAGAGTCAGGATTCTAACTTGTTGCTTAAGGGTCTTTATCTTGTTTGTCCCCTGTACCTTCTTATTCAGGGTAGGTTTCCTATTCTCTAACCTGTAACTAGATAGAATAGGCTCTGTATTTTCTTTCTTGGGTCTTGTGGTCCTCACCAGAGTCTTTGGCATATGTGGTTGACCTTTTCAGGGGCTGCAGAAGACCTATTTGAGGTTTCTGTTTGGCCACATCAGGCCCTTGTAAAGTATAGGCAGTCCCTAATGGTCAACTGCAGCACCACCTGTCCAGACCCGGGACCCAGTGGAATTGAGACCTTATTAAAGAAAACCCAGGTGGGCAAAGGGCCTCAGTGGAAGGAGTTTCTCCTGGAAGATGTCACACAGAACTCCATCCTGCAGTGCTTCTTCTCTTGTGCAGGGATCCAAAAGGACATAAGCCTTGGCATCACTGTGTACCGTGAGTGGGTCTGAGGGCTGGGGAGGAAGGGAAGAGTGGGGGAACATGACTGTGCCTTCTTTAGGGAATAATTAGAAAGAGACTTCTTTAGGGGAGAGAATTGTGGCCCTTAATAAAGATTTCTGTCCTACTGTAGGGATTCTAGAGCCAATTATTTGTTTCCCTTTGGTGTAGGCCTTTAAATTAGGAGCAGACCGTAGAGCGCATCCAGACATCTGTGCTTTGAGAATATGTTCAAATACAGGAGGCATTTGCTAATGATGCTAATTTATAAATTATCAAAAAAGTATAAAATTAGTGTTGAATTATTTGTCACAAATTTTTAGAATAAACAGGGATTAGGGAAAGTGGGGTCTTTATGGGCTGGGGTAGTTGGAGAAGTCTCCACAGAAAAGGAGGCTCTTGAGCTTCACTCCTGCAAATGGTTAGGTTTTGAAGTGATGGGAATGGGTGAGGAGCCTCTTTCAGGTAGGCAAATAGCATTGGCGAAGATGTAGCCATAAGAATAAGTGTGATCTCTGGGGTGTCAGAGCTTGGTTAGCTAGGGTGTAGTTTTCGTGTGACGGTAAGAAACTCCTCAGAAGTTGCTCATGCCTCTGAAGCACCTCTGGTAAGAGAGAAAAGCTCTCCAGAATGGCAGCAACTATCAAAGCAGGGGGCCCCTCAACAGTTACATTTCTTGGCTTTAGCCACCTTTGATGGGAAGAAGAAGGCTAACTCATCTCATCTAGGGCAAAAAGCTGACACTGTTCATCAGATGGTTTAAGAGTAGTGGTCACCTTCTATCACAGGCTTCCTGTCCTATACCATTTCTTTCTGGAGAGTTGAGTATCTTTCTGTCATCAAGCCCACCTTTTTGTCTTAAAGAACCACCAGAGCAAGTGATCATGGAGCTGCAGCCTGAATGGGTGGCTGTGGATGACGCCTTTACAGTGACATGCCACGTGCCCAGTGTCACACCCCTGGAAAACCTCACCCTTACCCTTCTCCAGGATAACCAAGAACTACATAGAAAGAATTTTAGGAGCTTGGCTGTGGCCTCCCAAAGAGCTGAGGTCACCATCAGTGTTAAAGCCCAAAGGGAGGATGACAGGTGCAATTTCTCCTGCCATGCAGAACTGGACCTGAGTTCACATGGTGGAGGGCTCTTTTGCAGCAACTCAGCCATCAAGGTGGTCCGAATCTTCGGTGAGTCAGAGCCCAGGTGTGGAAGGAATCCTGGGGGCTCATTTTCCTCAGCTTACCTTGGCCTTTGGCACTCATTTCCCATAGTGTTTAGGATGAGGGTGTAAGGGTAATTGAGCTCCACCTTTACTTGAGTTTTAAACTCACCGTGGGGGACAGAGAGCGTCTAGCCCCACTCCCTACATTGTGGGGTCCTATATGACGTGATTTATCATGGCTTTTCTCCTTTCTTTCCTTTTCCTCATTTCTTGGCAGAATTCTCTCAGAGCCCCCAAATCTGGGTCTCTTCACTTCTGGAAGTTGGCATGGCAGAGACCATGAGCTGTAAGGTGGCTAGGGTGTTCCCAGCTGAAGAGGTAATGATCCACATGTTCCTGGGAGACCAGAAGCTTAGGCCCTTCCTCTCCTGGGAGGGAGACACAGTATGGGCCAATGCCAGTGTTCGGGTCATGGAGACTGGTGATCAGGAGCTGTCTTGCCTTGTATCTCTGGGTCCAGTGGAACACAAAACAAGAGAGCCAGTGCATGTCTATAGTAAGTGACCTGCCTGTTCCCTTCCCTTGATGGTTCTCTGCCATTGAAAACGTCCATAGTAAAGGCTTGGTGATTCAACTGCAAATATCCCTACTAATCTTTGCTAGGTATGCTCCAAAGTGAACATTAGTTTCCATCTTTCTCTAAGTGCAGGGATGCGCTGAGGCAGTAGTTCTATCTAGCCTTCACCCTGTTTCCTTAGGCCATCCTACTTACAGAGTGATTGTGAATACTTGAACTTATTCCTAGGATCAATGATTTGAAGTGAGGAGGAAATCTGTAAGATGAAAAGACATCTCGCTATCCTTGCAGAAGAGCCATAGCCAAATATGCGCATGTGGCACTTGTTACAGGAGAAGCTCTCAAATTCCCAAACCATCTCGTTGCTCCTGCCAGTCAGCACAGAAGCAGTAATGGTATCCAAAGTCTTTCCCCTGTTGTCTGTCTACCCGAGGGGTACCACCAGCAGCAAGAGTACAGAAGTGGCTGCCAGTTTTGAGAAATATGTTTGACTTTCTTTTTCCTTTCTTTATAGGCTTCCCTCCGCCAGTCCTGGAGATAGAAGAATTATACCCATTGGCAGGGACAGAAGTTAATGTGACCTGCTCAGGGCATGTATTAACATCACCCAGCCCTACTTTTCGGCTTCAGGGAGCCCCAGATCTCCCTGCCCCTGGGGAGCCTGCCTGGCTTTTACTTACCGCCAGGGAGGAAGATGATGGCCGAAATTTCTCCTGTGAGGCCTCTTTGGAGGGCCAGGGTCAGCGGTTGAGCAAAACCACTGTGATCCAACTCCATGTCTTATGTGAGTAGAAGCCTGATCTTTCTTGTCAAAACAAGGATTATTAGTCTTCCATTTCCAGAGATCTTGGCCAGCAGCTTCATTATTAGAGTTGCCACATTTTTCTCATTTAAAAAAAAAAAAGGAGAAAATAAAATTAAAGCTCTCCAAGCTTACCTTACCCCTAGGAAAGTGAGTAGGGAGAACCCTAGGGGGAAACCGGGAAGAGAAAAGAAAAAGTGGTTAAAGTGATCAGGCAGTATTAGTGAGGGCCAAAGCCTGAGAACATAGGAAATGATAGTTGGAGCCTATGCTGAGGAGGGAGATTTCCTCATAAAAACTTGTATGTTGAAAAGTAGAAAAATCGTTGTCTCTGGGTTCACCCCTACCCATGTTCTCACTCACTGAGAAGCAAAGATGGGAAGCAGGGACCCCAAGGGCCATCATTGACCAAGCAGTTCAGATCATTTAGTCTTAATCCATTAAAATGCCCTGCGCTGCATCTCAGTCTCATCCAAGGAGGAAAAAGAGTAGCTCAAAGCAGGGAATTGATGGTCCTCCCCTTGGGAAAGAAAGCTATTGGGTGGAGGAGACACAGCGTCTGGATTAGGGGAGGGACAGGGAGCCGAGCATGATGGAGACAAGGGAATGTGGTGCACTGAGCTGACCCCTCTTGGGACTTGTTTTTCCAGACAAGCCATGATGAGAGGAATCTGGTTGCCCTGGAAATCAGACCTGGTTGGAACGGATGGAGCAGATGCTTGCCTGTGACCCAAAGGGAAACCCGACACCAATCTTGTTGTGTACCTGGAATGGAACGATCTTTGATCTTGAAGTGCCACAGAAGGCAGCCCAGGACCACTCTAGAACCTACTGCTGCACAGCCACTAACCAGCTGGGCTCTGTCAGCAAAGACATTGCTGTCATTGTTCAAGGTGACTGCAGCTCCCCAGCTGCCAGGCCCAGGATGGAAATCCCCCAGGGGTTGGGATTCTTAAACAAACATGGAAAGAAGAAAGATTTTAGTGGGCTGGGGAGGGTGAGACTGACAAATGGGCCTTGTGGGCTGGGGTGGGGCGATTCTCCTGCCCTCGATCACTCCCAATTCTCTGTCTTCTGTGCTTGGGCAGGACTGGATGAAGGAGTCAGTTCCACCATCTTCGTCATTATTATTGTCACCCTTGGAGTGGGCGTAATCATCATAGCACTGTATTTGAACTATCGGCCCTGCAAGATAGAGAGGAGAAACTTGCCCTATAGGCGGAAGGAGAAGAACAAAGAGGAGGAAAGCCAGTTTGCTGTTCAACAAGCAGGAAAGCACACTGCACAGAACTGTTAGTTAGAAACAGCTATCTGGGGCTTCCCTGGTGGCGCAGTGGTTGAGAGTCCGCCTGCCGATGCAGGGGACATGGGTTCGTGCCCTGGTCCGGGAAGATCCCACATGCCGCGGAGCGGCTGGGCCCGTGAGCCATGGCCACTGAGCCTGTGCGTCCAGAGCCTGTGCTCCGCAACGGGAGTGGCCACAACAGTGAGAGGCCCGTGTACTGCAAAAAAAAAAATAAATAAATAAATAAATAAATAAATAAAAATCAGTACTGACATTTAAAAAAAAAAAAAAAAGAAACAGCTATCTGGTTGAAGGCACACCCTCTACTACTGGGGTTTCCTGAGGGAGGGAAGAGGGAGCAGAAGAGAAAGGAAGAGACGTTATCCTTCATGTTCTGTGGTCCCATAAAACAGTGCTTCAGGCCCTCGTGTCCTGTGGATCCAATCCACCACAAGCTCAGCTCCTCTGAGGAGGAATTCAGTCTCAGTGTTCAGCTGGTGAGAGGGCCTTCTGCTCCTTGCTGTGTGCTTAATCAGTCCACTCTCAGATTCAGAAAAGAAGGTCCTGCCTGTGCCCTGTCACCCCCATTCCACTGCCCTTTGCTCCCAAACATCAGACTGAAGAGATAGCCGGAAATATCTCTGAAATACAACTCATTTCTCATGGTTTCCTCATGGCTAAGTGGGAACCGATTTCTTAGTCTGGGGACTGGAGTTTGAAGGGAGTCCATACCAAACAAAGGGCTAGGAATCAGAACCCAATTCCCACCTACACATTCCTGTGCTCCCCTAGCCTGGGGTTCTGGAATGCTGGCTCCCAGAGCTGAGCCTGATGACATCATTAAGGCTCAGTGTCTGGTTAGGCTTCAACTCACTAACCATCTATTGTGTGCCATAGAGGAGTATACAAATCATAAGAAATTCCACACTGGGTCAGACAAGCAGCTTTTCTAGCCCAGTGTTCTGTCCCTGAAATGGAAGGTAGAGTTCTTCCACGAAATTGAGCTCCAAACATCTCTGAATTCCTTTTCATAATGCATTATAGAGTAAATCATCTGTGAGTTCACATTAAATATATTAATTTTTTTTACCTGTACAAGCTCTTAGGGTAGAGTTCCAATGTTTATTCTCCTTTTACATAAAGAAGTATATATTTTTATATGTCTGCAAACTTCCCTTTAAGCTTCAGGAGGACTCCTCCTGTGACAATGTTCACTATATGATTGAGCTTCCTTGTCTGTTCTTTGGAAAGATTATATTCACCCCCTAGAGAAGACATGAAGAATTGTAAAACCAGATCTTTTCTCCCAAATCAGTCATGTACGGGTCACTGAAATGTTGGAAATGATAAAAAGTAAAAGTGATTTCATGACCTCTGAAAGTATTTCTCTTCTGTGTCACTGCTGAAAGTTTTTATTAAGTCACATAGTTGCACTTTGAGAACAATTTCTATGAAAAGAATATCCAGTTGGTAGCATAACCAAACATCAGGGCAGGTGGTGCATTAGTTCAGGAAGCAGCCTTTTTGACTTGCCTTCAAAACTAAAGTTCAGACTTCCAGATAGAGGTCCACAGCCTTCCAAATTGAAGACACCAGATAGAAAGAACACAGCATCAGGCATCAAAGTGAAAAAACTGTTTCATTCTTCCCAGACCTTTCCTGAGTCTGGGTTATGGATTAGCTATAAAATAATCCTTTGGTTTCAACACATACAAAGCAGCAGGGATACAATGGTGAACAAAATACTGTCCCTGCTGCTACAAGCTAGAGCACGTCAACAGGAAAGCACAATTGCACCTTAAATGCTATGAATGGGGAAGCACAGGTCCTTAGGAGAACACCTAACTCAGGATCAAGGAAGGCTTCCTGGGGGGAGCTTGGAAATACCCCGTTTGATTTTGCAAAACAGCAGCCCTCCAAAGTGACCTTCTCTGCTTCAATTTTTCTACTAAATATACTAGCCACTGCTCTCTCATCATCTGAGTAATAGAAATTATTCACTTTTCTGAATTGAGCACTTGGGGAAATAAGTTAGAAAGAAGAGTATGGAGTTGCCTCATCCGGGAATCTTCACTCATTTCAGTGTCTTGGGATCAGCTGCATCAGATCTGTAGCTGTCTCATATCTGCAAACCCCACCTCATGGCCCCAGTGCTCTGTGGCACAGTGAATCCTAGACAGGAGGGAGGAAGGGGGTCATTCGGACTTCTTGGTCCACCTTGGAGAGCCTGGAAGCTTAGCCTGCTCCTGCCTTTGCTTCTCACTGCCACATGGTGTCACTGTTGACAGCGTCCTACACAGTCCATCAAACCTTGCGGTACTACAAATCCAGGTTCCCGGGTGGGCTGCCGAGGATCTTCCAGGGAGGACGATTGGCTTCCCAGGGCTTGGTCCAGCTTCGGTGATGCCTTGCATGGATTTCCAGGGTTACAGTTCTTACAGCTGGATACTTTGGATTAGCTGTCCTCCAAGGCTTCTCAGATTTGGGTAGGCTCTTTCCCTTGTAGATTTGGAACCTCTGCTTCCTTTCTCTCCCCAGGGATCCACACAACTGGGGGTCAGGTCGCCCCTCCTAGTCAATTCTTAAAGCACAAAGGATCTCGTTACATCTTTTTTCCAAAATAATACAGCTGGCCACTGCTCACCCTTCTAAGGGTAGCTGCCTTTACTGTCTCCCGGGGGCCCCACCCCCTAAAAGGTTTTGATCATACTCCTTTTCTGAAATTAGAGTAACCAGCTCACACTTAACTGCAGCTACCCTGATTATCTCCAGGTGAAGAGAGCTACCTTTAATACTCAAAAATTTATCCTCTTACGAAAGTCAAGGTGACTTTCTTTTAGACCTGAGAAAACAAAAATCTTCAGTGAAGCTTCTTACTATAGGGATGATAATAACAGCATTTATCTATTACATAATTATATTTGGAAAGAAATGACACAGTACTGGTAAAAACACTAGCATAGTGTCATATACATGTATTTACAAGTATTAGTTTTTACTATATAATGCTGGTGGTAATCACACCCATAATAAACTGAAAGCAAGAGACAGAAATCCGAGCTCTACCCACCACCAGTCCCTCCCATCAGGAAACTTACATAAGCCTCTTAGATAGCCTCATCCACCAGAGGGCAGACAGCAGAAGCAAGAACTACAATCCTGCAAGCCTGTGGAACAAAAACCACATTCATAGAAAGATAGACAAGATGAAAAGGCAAAGGGCTATGTACCAGATGAA
>NC_041227.1:120944018-120945015 GCF_002837175.3 Physeter macrocephalus
ATGGAAAAAGATATTCCATGCAAATGGAAATCAAAAGAAAGCTGGAGTAGCAATACTCATATCAGATAAAATAGACTTTAAAATAAAGAATGTTACAAGAGACAAGGAAGGACACTACATAATGATCAAGGGATCAATCCAAGAAGAAGATATAACAATTATAAATATATATACACCCAACATAGGAGCACCTCAATACATAAGGCAACAGCTAACTGCTATAAAAGAGGAAATCGGGGCTTCCCTGGTGGCGCAGTGGTTGAGTCTGCCTGCCAATGCAGAGGACACGGGTTCGAGCCTGGTCTGGGAAGGTCCCACATGCCGTGGAGCAACTAGGCCCGTGAGCCACACTACTGAGCCTGTGCATCTGGAGCTTGTGCTCCGCAACAGGAGAGGCCGCGACAGTGAGAGGCCCGCGCACCGTGATGAGGAGTGGCCCCCACTCACCGCAACTAGAGAAAGCCCTCGCACAGAAACGAAGACCCAACACACCCAAAAATAAATAAATAAATTTAAAAAAAAAAGAGGAAATCAACACTAACACAATAATAGTGGGGGACTTTAACACCTCACTTACACCAATGGACAGATCACCCAAAATGAAAATAAATAAGGAAACAGAAGCTTTAAATGACACAATAGACCAGATAGATTTAATTGGTATTTATAGGACATTCCATCCAAAAATAGCAGATTACACTTTCTTCTCAAGTGCACACGGAATATTCTCCAGGATAGATCACATCTTGGGTCACAAATCAAGCCTCAGTAAATTTAAGAAAATTGAAATCATATCAAGCATCTTTTCTGACCACAGCGCTATGAGATCAGAAATGAACTACAGGGAAAAAAACGTAAAAAGCACAAATACATGGAGGCTAAACAATACGTTACTAAATAACCAAGAGATCACCGAAGAAATCAAAGAGGAAATCAAAAAATACCTAGAGACAAATGACAATAAAAACACGATGATCCAAAACCTATGGGATTCAGC
>NC_041227.1:120945972-120946897 GCF_002837175.3 Physeter macrocephalus
ATTGCAGAGGAAGGAACACTCCCAAACTCATTCTACGAGGCCACCATCATCCTGATACCAAAACCAGACAAAGATACTACAAAAAAAGAAAATTACAGACCAATATCACTGATGAATATAGATGCAAAAATCCTCAACAAAATACTAGCAAACAGAATCCAACAACACTTTAAAAGGATCATACACCATGATCAAGTGGGCTTTATCCCAGGGGTGCAAGGATTCTTCAATATACGCAAATCAATCAATGTGACACACCATATTAACAAACTGAAGAATAAAAACCATATCATCTCAATAGATGCAGAAAAAGCTTTTGACAAAATTCAACACCGATTTATGATAAAAACTCTCCAGAGGGCTTCCCTGGTGGCGCAGTGGTTGAGAGTCCGCCTGCCGACTCACGGGACGCGAGTTTATGCCCCGGTCTGGGAAGATCCCACATGCCGCAGAGCGGCTGGGCCCGTGAGACATGGCCGCTGAGCCTGCGCATCCGGAGCCCGTGCTCCGCAACAGGAGAGGCCACAATAGTGAGAGGCCCGCGTACCGCAAAACAAAAAACAAACAAACAAACAAAAAACTCTCCAGAAAGTGGGCACAGAGGGAACCTACCTCAACATAATAAAGGCCATATATGACAAAACCACAGCAAACATCATCCTCAATGGTAAAAAACTGAATGCATTCCTCTAAGATCAGGAACAAGACAAGGATGTCCACTCTCACCACTATTATTCAACATAGTTTTGGAGGTCCTAGCCACGGCAATCAGAGAAGAAAAAGAAATAAAAGGAATACAAATTGGAAAAGAAGAAGTAAAACTTTCACTGTTTGCAGATCACATGATACTATACATAGAGAATCCTAAAGATGCCACCAGAAAACTACTAGAGCTAATCAATGAATTTGGTAAAGTTGCAGGATA
>NC_041227.1:120946909-120949925 GCF_002837175.3 Physeter macrocephalus
CACAAAAGACCCTGAATAGCCAAAGCAGTCTTGAGGGAAAAAAACGGAGCTGGAGGAATCAGTCTCCCTGACTTCAGACTATATTACAAAGCTGCAGTAATCAAGACAATATGGTACTGGCACAAAAACAGAAATACAGATCAAGGGAACAGGATAGAAAGCCCAGAGATAAACCCACGCACCTATGGTCAAATAATCTATGACATAGGAGGCAAGGATATACAACGGAGAAAAGACACTCTTTTCAATAAGTGGTGTTCAGAGAACTGGACAGCTGCATGTAAAACAATGAAATTAGAACACTCCCTAACACCATATACAAAAATAAACTTAAAATGGATTAATGACCTAATGTAAGACTAGACACTATAACACTCTTAGAGGAAAACATAGGAAGAACACTCTTTGACATAAATCACAGCAATATCTTTTTTGATCCACCTCCTAGAGTAATGGAAATAAAAACCAAAATTAACAGATGTGGCCTAATGAAAAGTTTTTCACAGCAAAGGACTACAAACAAGACAAAAAGAGAACCCTCAGAATGGGAGAAAATACTTGCAAAGGAATCAATGGACAAAGGATTAATCTCCAAAATATATAAGCAGTTCATGCAGCTCAATTTTAAGAAAACAAACAACCCAATACAAAAATGGGCAGAATACCTAAATAGACATTTCTCCAAAGAGGACATACCGATGGCCAAGAAGCACATGAAAATCTGCTCAACATAACTAATTATTAGAGAAATATAAATAAAAACTACAATGAGGTATCACCTCACACCAGTTAGAATGGGCATCCTCAGAAAATCTACAAACAACAAATGCTGGAGAGGGGGTGGAGAAAAGAGAACTCTCTTACACTGTTGGTGCAAATGTAAATTGATAGAGCCACTATGGAGAACAATATGGAGGTTCCTTAAAAAACTAAAAAGGGAATTACCATATGATCCAGCAATCCCACTATTGGGCACATAACCAGAGAAAGCCATAATTCAAAAAGACACATACAGCCCAGTGTTCATTGCAGCACTACTTACAATAGCCAGGACATGAAAGCAACCTAAATGCCCATCAACAGATGAATGGATAAAGAAGATGTGGTATATATATACAATGGAATGTTACTCAGCCATAAAAAGGAATGAAATTGGGTCATTTGTAGAGACACAGATGGATCTAGAAACTGTAATACAGAGTGAAGTAAGTCAGAAATAAAAAAACAAATATCGTATATTAATGCATATATGTGGAACCTAGAAAAATGGTACAGATGAACTGGTTTGCAGGGCAGAAATTGAGACACAGATGTAGAGAGCAAACGTATGGACACCAAGGTCAGAAAGTGGCAGGGCAGTGGTGGTAGTGGTGTGATGAACTGGGAGATTGGGATTGACATATATACACTAATATGTATAAAATGGATAACTAATAAGAACCTGTTGTATAAAAAAAAAATTAAATTCAAAAAAAAACTAATAAAAAAAAGAGTCAGAAATCCATGGCAACGACTGAGGGCCATCAAAAGTCATATACCCCACTGATACTTCCTTTCTCTTTTTCCATTGTGTTCTCTCTTCCTCTTTTTCTATTCCATTTCCTTTTCCTTCCTCTACTTTCCCGGGGTTTTTTTTGTTGTTGTTCCCTTAGATTTGGGACTACTAGTAGGAGGACCAATTGTCCCAGTTTGCATTGAGCGGAGAGGTTCCTAAAACATGGGACTTTTGGCACTAAAATTGAGAAAGTCTCATGCAAACTGGCACGAACTGGTCACCCTAATACTGGTATCACTCAAAGTGTTTCTCAGCTTTGCCGGGGCCTCAATTAAAGAAGTCACAAAGCAGTATTCCAGAAGCCCAGGTCCTGTAATTCTGAGGACTTGTGAAGCAAGGGCAAAGTGTAAGTCCTCTCAAATGTGTATAAAAGGACAAAACTCACCATATGTGTTTCAGCAATAATGATGGGAGAAATTCAGAATGATCATTTCAGGTTAAATTTAAAAGATTACATGGCATCAGAAAAACATTATTCCAAGGGGTCTAGGATTACTGGAGCTCTGCCTGTTGAACTCTTTCTTCTGCAAATCTCACTAATCTTAACCTTGGGGAACATTTTTTCACTAGAAAATAATTTTTAAACATTTAAAATCATGCATTCAGATGTAATGTACAACATGGTGACTATAGTTAACACTGTACTGCATATTTGAAAGTTGCTAAGAGAATAGATCTTAAAAGTTCTCATCACGGGCTTCCCTGGTGGCGCAGTGGTTGAGAGTCCGCCTGCCGATGTAGGGGACGTGGGTTCGTGCCCCAGTCCGGGAAGATCCCACATGCCGCGGAGCAGCTGGGCCCGTGAGCCATGGCCGCTGAGCCTGCGATTCCGGAGCCTGTGCTCCGCAACGGGAAAGGCCACAACAGTGAGCGACCCGCGTACCGCAAAAAAACCAACCAACAAACAAAAAACAGAGACTGGGCTTCCCTGGTGGCGCAGTGGTTGAGAGTCCGCCTGTGGATGCAGGGGATACGGGTTCGTGCCCCGGTCCGCGAGGATCCCACATGCCGTGGAGCGGCTGGGCCCGTGGGCTATGGCCGCTGAGCCTGCGCGTCCGGAGCCTGTGCTTCCGCAGCGGGAGGGGCTACAGCAGTGAGAGGCCCGCGTACGGAAAAAACAAACAAATAAACAAATAACAGAGACTTAGGACTTCCCTGGTGGCGCAGTGGCTAAGAGTCCGCCTGCCAATGCAGGGGACACGCGTTCGTGCCCCGGTCCGGGAGGATCCCACATGCCGCGGAGCAGCTGGGCCCGTAAGCCATGGCCGCTGAGCCTGCGCGTCCGGAGCCTGTGCTTCCGCAGCGGGAGGGGCCACAGCAGTGAGAGGCCCGCGTACGGAAAAAAAAAAAAAAAACCCAAAAAACAGAGACTTAGGACTTCCCTGGTGGCGCAGTGGCTAAGAATCCGCCTGTCAATGCAGGGGACACGGGTTCGTGCCCCGGTCCGGGAAGATCCCACAT
>NC_041227.1:120950815-120956437 GCF_002837175.3 Physeter macrocephalus
CGCGTCCGGAGCCTGTGCTCCGCAACGGGAGAGGCCACAACAGTGAGAGGCCCGCGTACCGCAAAAAAAAAAAAAAAAAAAAAAGTTCTCATCACAAGAAAAAATTTTTTGTAACTATGTATGCTAACGGATATTAACTAGACTTATTGTGGTGCTCATTTTGCAATATATACAAATATCAAATCATTATGTTGTATACCTGAAACTGTTTTATGCCAATTATACCTCAATTTAAATTGCAGTAAAATATTCATAACATAAAATTTACCACTTTAAACGCACAGTTCAATATTAACTACATTCACATTGTTGTGAATTACACAACAATTGTGTAATTCACAACAGAAACTCATTTTCATTTTGCAAAACTAAAAGTCTACCCGTTAAACAACTCCCCATTCCTCGTCCCCCCAGCCCCTGGTAACCAGCATTCTACTTTCTGTCTCTATGAATTTGACTGCTCAAAGTACTTCACATGGGAGGAATCATCCAGTATTTGTCTTTTTGCTACTGGCTTCTTAGAATTTTTTTAATTGACTGGTTAGAACAGGAAATAGAATGTGTCGAAACTGGCCCAGGTCTCTCATCTCCTTTTGCCCCCTTTTACCAATACAATACCTGTAGACACGTGCATTTCGTCTTTGTGGTCCCAACTCAGTGATTCTCAGCCTTCTCACCTGGGGAGTTTTAAAAATTCTCTTGTCCAGATCCCATCCCAGATCCATTAAAGTCAGAATCACAGGGAGCGAAGGCTACGGCAAACACCCCCCGGCATTTCTAATTTACAGCCAAGTTTGCCATCCAACGCCTAACTGGAGAGCTGAAAGGGAGATTAACAGTTGGCAAAT
This sequence comes from Physeter macrocephalus, assembly GCF_002837175.3. Classification (NCBI taxonomy): domain Eukaryota; kingdom Metazoa; phylum Chordata; class Mammalia; order Artiodactyla; family Physeteridae; genus Physeter; species Physeter macrocephalus. Next base: position 120,951,664 of record NC_041227.1, read on the forward strand.
CAAAGAGTTTAGGGTAGATGGTCTATAAGGTCTTTTTAAATTCAAAAATTTTGCAAAATCCACTAGCGTCTCCGTAATTCTCAACCAGCAGTGGTTGAGTTGATTAAGCTACGCCCTCCCGGAAGGAGCTGAGTGGAAGCTCTCTGGAGTGTGTCTCCCTCTGCAGTCTACTGCTGTCATGACATCCCCACTTCAGAATGCTCTTACTAGTGGCTATAACACCCCTCTCTGCAGGCACCCCTCTCCTGCCACATTCATTCAACACATACTTCTTAAGATGGCTCACTTTCCTTTTTTTTCTGCCACACCACACGCATGCGGAATCTTAGTTCCCTGACCAGGGATTGAACCCTTGCCCCCTGCAGTGGAAGCACGGAGTCTTAACCGCTGGACCGCCAGGGAAGTCCCCTCACTTTCCTTTTAAAACACTTATTCAAGCCAATAGATAATAATATTTGTGCTTAATACATCAACTTCTAAAAGACCATGAGATATGCAAATAATTCTAAGGTCAAATGAGGGATATTACAGGGACATTGATTTCAGCTGAAAGTAAGAAATACTTTGCTGAAATCAGAGGGGTTTAATAGAATAAATTACCTTAGGAAATAGTAATTCCCTTGACACCAGTGCTACACAAGTGAGTACCATCTGTGAGGGAGGCTAAAGGGTAAGAATCCTAAATTAGAAGGAATTAGGATGACCTGTGAGGCCCTTCTAACTCCAAAACTCCATGATTTAAAAGTCAGACATGGGGCTTCCCTGGTGGCGCAGTGGTTGAGAATCTGTCTGCCAATGGAGGGGACACGGGTTCGAGCCCTGGTCTGGGAAGATCCCGCATACCGCGGAGCAACTAGGCCCGTGAGCCACAACCACTGAGGTTGCGCGTCTGGAGCCTGTGCTCCGCAGCAAGAGAGGCCACGACAGTGAGAGGTCCGCGCACCGCGATGAAGAGTGGTCCCCGCTCGCCACAACTAAAGAAAGCCCTCACACAGAAACGAAGACCCAACACAGCCAAAAATAAATTAATTAATTTAAAAAAAAAAAGAAAAATAAAGCCTGTCAGCTTTAGAGAGTAGTCAGGAAAGGCCCTTCTGAGATCGGAAGAGGAAAATACAGATGCCCAGTTACTGCACACCTATTTTTAGTGTCAGAAAACAATGGTAGGCACTTTCCTATAAATAAACTAAATGCCATTCCTGTTGACAGATAAGGAAACTGTAAGTTACGGAAATTTCCCATAGTCTTAAAGCTAGTAGGACATTTTTGAGGGGTTCATTGGCTTCTTTAGCCCCCAAGCTTCTATTCTAACCAACATTCTCCCTCAAACTGTCAGTATGGAAGGAGAGGAGGCAGTGGTACTAGGGTACAAGACAGGCAGCTGAAAAAAAAAAATGGTTAAGACTTATACTGGTCAGGACTTCCCTGGTGGCGCAGTGGTTAGGAAGCCGCCTGCCAATGCAGGGGACACGGGTTCGAGCCCTGGTCTGGGAAGATCCCACATGCCGCGGAGCAACTGGGCCCGTGAGCCACAACTACTGAGCCTGCGCGTCTGGAGCCTGTGCTCCGCAACAAGAGAGGCCACGACAGTGAGAGGCCCGCGCACCGCGATGAAGAGTGGCCCCAACTCGCCGCAACTAGAGAAAGCCCTCACACAGAGACGAAGACCCAACACACCCCAAAATAAATAAATAAATTAAAAAAAAAAAAAAAGTCAGACAAAAATGACCTAAGGCAGAGGAATGGTTTCTGAGTTAAGAAATGGAGCTCCAGGGTTCTGATTATTCCAACTTTCAATCACTCCCCAAGTTTACATTTACATTAGTTACTTGATGTACAATATCCAAAATGAATACACGTGAGTCCCATTTTGAAGAAAATTCATTATGGCATGTAAAACTTTGGGCTTTTCAGGAAGATTTATTGATTATTTGCACTGTGAAAGAATTATTGACTTTGTAAAATCATGTTTGGATGATAGAGTTACTTTGAGCATCTAACTATTAATTTACAGATCACTAGTTACTTAGCCAAGGTGCTTGGGTGACTAAAAACTTAACTCTAAAGCTGCCCTTTTAAGTTCATTTGGAAATAAAAAAGAAACATCTGAGGTGCCATTAGGAAAACAGAATGTGATTCAATAACGAGTACTTAAACATTCCCTTGGAAAACACAGAGCACCCCACAATTCAATGCAAAACCAGCTGCAACTTCTTGAGTGCTGTACTGTGTCAATCACTTCAGAAACCTCACTTCATTTAATCCTCACATAAGCCTTGTAAGGCAATACACTATTATCTCCACTTTATCGGTGAGAAAACTGGGTCTCAGGGAGGTTAAGTAATTTCTTCCCGAACATAAGTTCAAGTCCAAGTCTTTCTGATTCTTTCCCTTATACCAAGTTATCCCAATCCACTCCTCTAAGAACAAATTGTCCACTGACAGCTTGAAGACCACAGGTGTTTGGGTTAACTTTTGCCCTTAAAGTGTTTTCAACAAGAATTAGTTGCCAATGTTTAAACATTAGATTTTACATGAAAATCTGGGTGTCCTGTCTGTCTGTCTCGAAGAATCAGAAGGTCTGGCAGCCCTGCTCCTGCAGTCTTGACAAGGCCGACGGGCCCCATCCTTAGCTGGGGCCTGAGTTCTTTAGGTTGCTCTGGTCCTCACCCCTCTGTTCTGTATCCCTCACAAGCAGGCTGAGAGCTAGTTGCTATTTCTCCCTCTACATGCAGCCCTTATTACTTATGTATGTACCTACCTACCTACCTGGCACCTGTTGGTGCTGAATTTGCAACCCTCAATTTAGAATCTCTCTTCCACGTCCCTTGCCCCAATTCAGATCCCAAACGTTCTGGTTCTGTTTGTCCCAAAACCATTTTTGCATTGTTCCCATTTCCCAAGGGTAGCTGGGCTGAACGTGTATTCACCTTAAAATTTCTGCACAAAGGTAGTTCTATGATTTCCTCACATGTTGGAGGCGTTTTCTGTACTTCCGTACTTAATAGCCTGTCTTGCTTTCATTTCTTCCCACCCTTGGGGGCTAGGTTTGGTCTTGTGGTTCTGGTGGGGGAGAGAGAAACGCCTCCAAGTACTTTGGGGGTGGGGTGAGGGGAGTGGTCCTGACCTATGAGTCCCCAGCAAACTGGGACTACGGACCTGGGGAATGGACTGGGTGTGTCACAGAGAGAAGGGGATGTGTCTGCTTCTGTCTAGCCCAGGAAGAACCGGGTCAATTATCGTTCAGCATCTGGGTTCCCACAGAGCCCAGAAGATCGCCCCAGTTTGTCTTCCCAACCCTCCCCTTGCTGTACTGCCCCCCTCCATCCCCTAATAGAATGACACCTACTCAGACAATGTGATTGCAACCTCGTTTTATTAGGAAAGGACGGTGGGCACTGGAGTGGCACCTTCCAGGGTCCGGGGAGGCACTGGGGAGGGGTAACAGAGATGCCCGGCAACTAGAAGGCACAGCTGCTCTCCACGAAGCGGCGACACTTCATGACCCGCAGGTACGTCTCAGCCTTGTGCAGGTCCTTCTTGAAGCAGGAGAGCAGCCCGTAGTTCTTGAGCAGCGCGTCATCACTGCGCATGTTTGTGTCAAATTTGTCGTAGGTCTGCTTGAGGATCTGCCCAGCCCGGGGGCTGCCGTCTTCCAGCTCCTGCAAGAGGGAGGGAGAGACAGACAGGGAGCCCTTGGGAGCGGCTGCCTCCCGTCCCCTCCATTTGCCACCCTCCCCTCCAGGCTTGGAGAAGGGTGTTGAGGGAGGACTCACAAGGGGAAACGGGGGGAAAGATTTCTCCTGGGTCGAGGCTGGGCTGCCGCAGAGAGAGCAGGCACCTCTCTCCCCCAGCCCACGTGAGCCCCCCATCCCTCGGCCAAGCCAGGAGAGGGCGGGCGTGGGCCCCACTACGCCATCCCCACCCGCATCAGGGCCTGGATGCCCTCCTCCAGGTCCTTCAGCTTCTCATAGACGCGGTCCGAGGTGCCGAACACCAGGCTGTTGGTGAAGACCCGGCTGAGGAACTGCACGGGCCCGAGCCACGACTGGATGAGCAGCAGCGAGAAGCGGAGCAGCTCCACGTCCTGCGGGCAGAAGGGTGGGCGGTGGGCGCCGCGGGGGCGGGGGCGGGGGCGGCCGCGTAAGGCCGGCCTCTGCCCGCGGGCCTCCCGCCGTCATCCGTCACCTTCCGCCGCCCGCCGCCACCCTGCGCCTCCTCGGGGAGAAGACAGCCCAAGGCCCGATGCAGAGAGATGGGGCAGCCTTCTGAGGATGAGCGAGGCCCCTGCTCCTCGGTCCGCGGCGGCCACTCACCGATCTCTGCTGGGCCTCGTCCTTGCCCGTGGGGGCCGGGATGGTCTCCGAGAAGCAGAAGGCAGCCTGGGTGTTCTGGACGGAGTATCTCTGTCCCGCCGGGATGTAGGCGCGCTCCTGGGAGAAGGAACACGCGCCCGGGTCTAGGCTGGTGGGCGGCTCTCCTCGCTGCTTTATTAGGAATCCCCCTCCGTTTATGACAGCATCTTCACTCGGATAAAAGACCTCTGAACTCCTTAGTTTCCTCCCGCTACGTGGAGGGGGCACGGATTCACCCCTTCCTGCCACCCGCCACTAGTACGCATCCCCGGGGAGCTTACAAACTCTTTGTAGGTGTCAGCCGCCAGTTGGTGCAGGTGCTGGGCCCGGAGCACAGCGTTGGCAAACAGGCTGGACAAGGGCATGGCTGGGAAGGCGCCCGCCTCCTGAGTCCAGGGCAGGCAGAGCAGGGCGCAAGC
>NC_041227.1:120956937-121000813 GCF_002837175.3 Physeter macrocephalus
GATGTTTCTACAGGTGGGCTAAGCAAGACAAGTCCAGAAGGTCTAGAAGTGTTTGTTAATGGATGAACTGTTACAATATTATTAGAAAAATATTTTGACTTAATTGCCTTAGGCACATTAGTTCAAGTGTACTCTGTTTCCTTTGCTTGACTTGAGCACTTGCCAAGAATATCTCTGGTGCAGAATGGAAAAGTAGGACTCTAAGTAGGACTCACAGAATTAAAGAATTTAGAGCTTTCTGGAAAATTCCTTGAAGACAATGGAGGACCCCCTCCCCCTTTACAATGAAAGAACCCAAGGTTAGGAGAGGTGAAGGGGGTGAGCCCTATCACTGTCATCTGAAGGTCTTGGTCCTCCTTGGAGCTCCTGCCCCTGCTGCCTCATGGCTTCCCTTGGTTTGTGTTTTCAGTGACTGATTCCACTACCAACTGAACAGGTGTCAAAAGCTCACACTTGGGTGGGACTTTGGGGCCGGGTCATATCACGGGGCTGCTCTCCAGGTCCTTCCCTGTCACAGTCCTCATGGGTGGTGGAGTGGGTGGGGGAAACCTCACCCATGGGACCTGTGGGCAAGTGGTTCTCTTCAGAGGGAACCACAGTGTGGACAGATGGCCATCTGGGACCTCTGCCAGGAACCTGGTATCTCTAGGCCTTCTTGCAGGTGTTGAACGTGGCCTTGGGTTTCTTGCCTCCTTCCCTTTACTCATGCTCTGTCCTTCACTTGGAATGTACTCTCCACCCTGGATCTCTGCAGTCAGCTTGTCAAATCTCCAAGGGCCAGCACACACACCGCCTCTGGGAAGCCCTCCTTCATGCCCCTTCTCTCACGTCTTCCCTATCACTTCCTTTCTCTCATTCCCACTGTTCTGCCCTACCCACACTTACACACATAGACTTCTCCAACTTGATTTTTTAAAAATTGGCTTCTTTGGGCCTCCGATTCCTTACCTGTAAATAAAATTCTGACATTAAGTATACATTTAATCAGATTTTACTGCCCTGTATCAAGGTTAAGTCTAGTGATGCATGTATGAAAAGTATTGTTTCTCATTGAAAAAGAAAGGCTATTTTTTTCTTTAAGTTCTCAGAGACTTTTTTCAATTTATGAAGAATTAATCCAAAATACTTTTTGCACATGGAGAAGCTGAATGGTTAATAGATATGAGTGGATTCAGATATGTAAACTAGGTTTTCTAGTTCACTAGTATGATTTGGAGGGGGAAAAGTTCAAATACTTTACTATTTATTATAGCTAGAAAATATGATTGTCCATATCAAGTCAGTTTTGCCAAAGTTAAAAGTTTGATTCTTGTATAGGGAACAGAGAACATTATGTGTGTTACATATGTTATTGTCAGTGTTTTCTAAAATGATTTCAGAGAGTAATGCTTTTACGCTGATAGAATGAAGAAGGCTTCCTCAGGAAGTAAAAACCCAGCAACTATAAAGAAAAAGATTGAGAGATTCAACACCTAAAAATATAAAACTTTGTATGTTTAAAAAAAAAAACTGTAATGGTAAAAAGTCAGAGATGGGGAAAAATATTTTCAGCACATACAGTAGACAAAGTGTTCATTATCCATGATATATAAAGTGAATAAGAAAAACCCTTGGGCAAGAAACATGAATGGCCAGTTAATAGAAGAGAAACAGATGGGGGAAAAAACATGAAATGATATCAAAGCATTAAGATGCCTTTTCCCCACCCATCAGATGGACAATAATTAAAAATAATGTTCATTCTTGACAAGGGTTCAAGGTGGGCACTTTATAAAAGACTTGCTCTGTACACAAGATCTATATAGAAAGCTTTTCAAGGCAGCATTTTTTTCTAGTGTGAAAGCTGGAAAAAACTCAAATTTCTATCAATAAAAGAATGATTAAGTGGATGATGGTATATCTGTACTAGGTAGAAAAAGTGTGTATGCCTGTAGATTTGTATGTATTGGCATAGGAAGGGGCCCAGTAAATAATAAGTGAAAAACAAACAGCAAAGCAATATGCATAGTATGATTACATTTGAAGACTAAAAACAAAAACAGCTTTGCGTGTTTGTGTGTATTTAAAAATGCATACAGAAGGACAGAGTATACATCCTAAACAGTTGATTTTGGGCAGAGCAGGAGAAATTTTCACTTTTCCTCTCCATACATCTGTATTTTTTTGTTTGTTTGTTTGTTTTGCGGTACGCGGGCCTCTCATTGTTGCAGCCTCTCCCGCCCGTTGCGGAGCACAGGCTCCGGACGCGCAGGCTCAGCGGCCATGGCTCACGGGCCCAGCCGCTCTGCAACATGTGGGATCTTCCCAGACTGGAGCACGAACCCGTGTCCCCTGCATCGGCAGGCAGACTCTCAACCACTGCGCCACCAGGGAAGTCCCATACATCTGTTTTTGAAGTTTTTTACAATGAGCTTGAAATTGTGTGTTTTTTTTTAATTGAAGTGAAAATTTATATATGCTTATTCAACCCTGTAGTTCCACTTCTAAAAATAATTACTAAGGAAATAATAAGAGAGGCAGTCAAAGGTTATGTATAGCATCATAATGTATTACAGCATTGTTTGTGATAGCAAAAAAATTCCTAGTATCCTGTGTTGAAATGGTTACATTATAGAATATTCATTTTATAAAGCTACTTAAAGTCGTGTGAAAGAATCTTTACTGACTTGAGGAAGTACTTACAAGTACAGTTAACATTTAGTAAATGCTTGCTCTGTACCAGGGACCATGCTCAGTGCTTTACCTAAATTGTTTTATTTAATCTTCTGAACTGTCTTTTGCCATTCGCATTTTACAGATGGAGAAAGGGAGGCTTGGTTGGGGTAAATAATTTGCCTGAGGGTCAGACTCCCACCAAGTTGGTAGAACTGAAGCCAAAGGCCTTGCTGATACCCAGATGCTGGCTTACTTCACTGTGTTATCTTGAGTATAAAAACAGATTACAACATACATACGGTGTGACTCATTTTATAAAAATGAATCTTTCTGTGTCTTAGTTTTCTCATGGGTAAGGTGTGGGTACAATTTGATATTCTGAAGATAATTATTTTATTTTTAAAATTGACATACACTTACATGTAATTATTTCCCCCAGATTACAGAAGTATTTGGAAATACCTAATTAGTAGAATTTGGAAATACCTAAAAAGTAGAAAATAAAAATGACTGATAATAAGCCTGTTATGTGAAGAAAACTAGCATTAATGCCCCCCAGTCCTTTTTGCCTGGTGTGTGTATAGGTATGAACATTATTGAGGTACTTAATAGTTACTGCAGAATTGGTTTCAGAAAAGTTTTTGCTAATTATTTGCCAACATAATAGAGGGTTTGTCTGCAATAGAGGGTTGACAGCATCACGTTATATTTTAATGATGGAATTTGATGACCAATATTGTCTCATTGATTTGTTTCATAATTCTTTGTTGTATTTAGTCAGTTGAGCTCTTTCGTTTGTTATTGGCCATTTGAACTTTTGGGTGAATTACCTGTTCATGTACTTGAGAAATATCTATGGAAGATGTCTTCCTAAAGTTGACCATTGAAGACCTTAAGCAGGACTATTAGAAAGTCCTTATAAGTGGAAGTTTCACTCTGCCTATTGGAATACGTTTTTCTTACAGGGATGAATTGGTGGTCTGTGGTTAAAACTTGACTTCCTAACCATTTGGAATTTGACTTTAAAGTTTGACTTTAAGGGACTTTCCTGGCAGTCCAGTGGTTAAGACTCCGCACTTCCACTGCAGGGGGCTCGGGTTCGATGCCTAGTCGGGGAGCTAACATCCTGAATGCCTCACGGCATGGCCAAAAAAACATTAAAAAAAAAAAAGAAAAGGAAGTTTGACTTTAAAATGTAAGGAGTGATTGGTGAAATGTACACAGGACCTCTCATATGCAACTTCCTGAGAGTCTATAATTATTTCAAAATAAAGTTTAAAAAATTCAAGGAGTAGTAAAACTTTGGCTTCCTCCCGCAACTGAGTTTGACAACTCTGACTGGAAGGGCCGGTGGGAGGGGGCAAATATATGACAACAGACCCAAAGCCAAACAGTGGTTAGGAAACTGCTTTGTTGTTGATGTTGTTTTTAATTTGGAAATAATCTCAAACTTTAAAATGGTTGTGGGAATTCTCTGGCAGTCCAGTGGTTAGGACTCCACGCTTTCACTAGCAAGGGCCTCAGTTCAATGCCTGGTTAGGGAAGTAAAATCCCATAAGCCGAGCAGCATGGCAATCAATCAATCAATCAATGGTTGCAAAAAATGAAAACTGAATAAGGAACACCATTTACTCTTTCTCAGATTCACCCCTTGTGTTAACGTTTGACCCCACGAGCTTTTGAAATGTGCTATTTTGTGACCCCAGCCACTACCCTCTGCTCATCCTCCTTCTGGATTTTCAGCACGACAGTCTCCCAGGTACTCACTCACCTGAACAAAACTGTTTACACCCAGGTTTCAAACTTCTCAAGAACCTACAGTGGTTCTGTTTCCTAAGATTTAAATACAAATCCAGACACTTAGCCTTCAGAGGCTTTGAACAATTGATTCCCTGCCTCTAAACTCCAATATTAATCTTCCTCCTGTGCCCCCCCAGTACAGCCCTTCAGCTGTAGCTAACCTAATCTTTAGCGACTCTTGTTCTGTCTTGATTGACTTGTTTCCATCTCGGTGCCTTTCCTCGCACTGATATTTCATGTCCACCATATTATTTTGTTCACGTTTCTTCCTCGTAAGTCACATACATGACTTTTCTGCTTAAAAAAACATTTCCCAGACTTCTTTACTCTATTAGCATCATCTGATTTGGGCATACCTATCCTGAGTTTTCATTACTTTAGGGTTGTTTTGTTTTGTTTTGAACTTTCATATAGATGTCATCATACGACATCCATCTGTTGTCTCCTTGAGACCCCCCCCACCCTGGTCCCTTGTGGATGGCATCGGCGTTATCTTTTATAAACCTCCATAGGCCTCGTGTGGTTGTGCTGAAGGTATGACCTGGTTTTGAATGAGTTACTGTGAACTGTATTTGGATTTCATTACTGGAACCATCGATTATTATAGCAATCTATAAAGCAAAATTCTAATCATGTTGATGCCTTTGAACACCTTTTTCCTTCAGGGATGTGGCCCTCTTCCCAGGTGGGCCTTCCTCACGGCAGGTAAAAGTCCATGCAGTGGCTGCAGAGGGTGAAGCTGTTGTGTACTAGTAGTATAAACCTTGTGTTGTTTTGCTGGGCTGGAAGAGACTTTGAGTGGGGGTCTGGGAACCTAATAACTAATGGGAAAGGAGTTCCGAGTTTCTACCAGTCAAGATCTAAGTGCCTTGGGAGGCTTGCCTGTGCTGGTAGTAGAGTACTTTCTTTTCTTTTTCTTTTCTCTTTTTAAATGAAACTAAGCCTAGCACTAGCTCATTATCTACAATGTCAATATTGATTTTTGTTTGTGAGGTGGAGTATTAACAGATTAGAATGGCTGCTGGCAGTTCTCATATGCTTCATTGACTTTAAATGAATCAAGGGATGACTATTAAGATGTACTTGAGATTTTTAGGCTAAATCAGAACTTCCTACTATGGTTGTTTCCGACCAGATTCATCGTTTCCTCTGCAGCATCAAGGTGGAAAAAAATGAGCCTTGAGGCCCTTCTCTACTTTTCATAAAATCAAATGCTATTAAAAACTGCACAGATAAGAGATGTTAAGACATCCTCTGCAATACAATGCAGCTTGACTCTTTTCCGCTGCCAGGAGATGTTTTTGAATTAAGACTATTGACCGACACAGTCCATGCTAGTAGATGGTGCCCATACATCATATGTCCAAGTGCAAGCTTGTTCAGAGACAGCAAATATCTAACGGGCCAAATTTTACAAAGATGAAGAATTTTAACTTATTTTGAAGGAGTAAGGATGCTCCTGAGAAATGAGGCATGTTCCTTCCAAACCAGGCTTGCCTCTTAAGATGCAGTATTACTGTGCTTTCTACATCTGGAGACACGTTTAATTTTCAGTCAAAGTTGCTTGCTTCCCTCCTCTTTTTCCTTCCTTCAGCACTTCCTCTAATCTAGTATATGAGTTAGAAATTAATAATAATAATGTTGATAATAATAATGATAATGGCCACATTACTATTTGTTCTAATGTGGAAGGACCAAGAGGAGGAGTTGCTGATAAATGAGTGGGCTGAAAGGAACTCTTTTCTCTTTTTATGTCTCTGTAGGACCCCGAGATTGAATTGTTTCAAATACAGCTAGAGGTAGGGAGGGCAGTTATTATTAGAAAATTAGTCCAAAAAAACTCACAAAAAACAAACCTATCAGATTCAGAGAGGCTATTTTATCTGAGCTAATAAATGCCAACAATGAGTCTTGAAATAGCTCTTTTTTTTTTCCCTCCCCACATGAAGCTTTAGTAAAAGGCAAAATATTCATTCGATTATGAAGAGAAGCACGAGTATGGATAGCTCTTCATTTTTCATTGTACAGTCTGATTTATTGTTGATTGGTTTTTCATGGACTAATTAATGATGATAACCTTTTTGAGTGATTAGAATTAAAATAAATTTCATGGATGTTTGGTATTCTAACCCTGACTCCACTGAGGTTGATAGGTTCGTGGAGTTCATGATAGGGAGGGAAGTTGGCTACTGGCTTCCTGTTGAGGCCTTTTGTTTTTTATGAGTTCAGATTAGATGGGAGCCATTGATTTGTTCCTTATTTTTAGACTGGAGAGAACAGAATCCTGCATCAATGCTGGGGAGAGAAACCCTTATTAGACGCTTTCTCTCTCTTTTTTTTTTTTCCACTTTCAAATTATTTGATTTATTCACTTAGGACTAGGTGCTATCTGAGCTTCCCTTTCCACTGGAATATTCTGTGATTGAGTTTTGTTTATTTATTTTCTTACTTAAAAATTTTTTCTTTAAATTGGAGTATAATTGCTTTACAATGTTGTGTTAGTTTCTGCTGTACGATGAAGTGAATCAGCTATAGTATACATATATCCCCTCCCTCTTGGACCCCCCCCTGCCCATCCCACCCATCTAGGTCACGACAGAGCACCGAGCTGAGCTCCCTGTGCTATACAGCAGGTTCCCACTAGCCATCTATTTTACACATGGTAGTGTCTTTATCTCAAACCTAATCTCCCAGTTCGTCCCACCTTCCCCTCCTGTGTCCACATGTCCGTTCTCTACGTCTTTGTCTCTATTCCTGCCCTGCAAATAGGTTCTTCTGTACCATTTTTCTAGATTACACACATATGCATTAATATACAATATTTGTTTTTCTCTTTGACTTACTTCACTCTGTATAAGAGACTCTAGGTCCATCCACCTCACTACAAATAACTCAGTTTCGTTTCTTTTTATGGCTGAGTAATATTCCATTGTATATATGTGCCACATCTTCTTTATCCATTCATCTGTCAATGGATACTTAGTCCATGTCCTGGCTGTTGTAAATAGTGCTGCAATGAACATTGTGGTACATGACTCTTTTTGAATTATGGTTTTCTCAGGATATATGCCCAGTAGTGGGATTGCTGGGTTGTATGGTAGCTCTATTTTTAGTTCTTTAAGGAACCTCCATACTGTTCTCCATAGTGGCTGTATCAGTTTACATTCCCACCAACAGTGCAAGAGGGTTCCCTTTTCTCTACACCCTCTCCAGCATTTTTTATTATTGATGATGGCCATTCTGACTGGTGTGAGGTGATACGTCACTGTAGTTTTGATTTGCATTTCTCTAATAGTTAGTGATGTTGAGCATCTTTTCATGTGCCTCTTGGCCATCTGTATGTCTTCGTTGGTGAAATGTCTGTTTAGGTCTTTCTTCTGCCTATTTTTTAATTGGGTTGTTTGTTTTTTTGATGTTGAGCTCCATGAGCTGTTCGTATATTTTGGAGATTAATCCTTTGTTGCTTCGTTTACAAATATTTTCTCCCATTCTGAGGGTTGTCTTTTCATCTTTATGGTTTCCTTTGCTTTGCAAAAGCTTTTAAGTTTAATTAGGTCCCAGTTGTTTATTTTTGTTTTTATTTTCATTACTCTTAAGAGGTGGGTCAAAAAAGATCTTGCTGTGGTTTATGTCAAAGAGTGTTTTTCCTATGTTTTCCTCTAAGAGTTTTATAGTGTCCAGTCTTACATTTAGGTCTTTAATCCATTTGTAGTTTATTTTTGTGTATGGTGTTAGGTAGTGTTCTAATTTCATTCTTTTACATGTAGCTGTCCAGTTTTCCCAGCAGGCAACTTATTGAAGAGGCTGTCTATATTGATTCTTCCAATCCAAGAACATGGTATATTTCTCCATCTGTTTATGTCATCTTTGATTTCTTTCATCGGTGTTTTATAGTTTTCTGAGTACAAGCCTTTTGCCTCCTTAGGTAGGTTTATTCCTAGATATTTTATTATTTTTGTTGTGACGGTAAATCTGATTGTTTCCTTAACTTCTCTTTCTGATTTTTCGTTGTTAGTGTATAGGAATGCCAGAGATTTCTGTGCATTAATTTTGTATCCTGCAACCTTACCAAATTCATTGATTAGTTCTAGTAGTTTTCTGGTGGCATCTTTAGGATTTTCTGCAAACAGTGATAGTTTTACTTCCTGATCTTAGTGGAAGTGCTTTCAGTTTTTCACCATTGAGAATGATGTTTGCTGTGGGTTTGTCATATATGGCCTTTATTATGTTGAGGTAGGTTCACTCTGTGCCCATTTACTGGAGAGTTTTTATCATAAATGGGTGCTGGGTTTTGTCAAAAGCTTTTTCTGCATCTACTGAGATGATCATATGGTTTTCATTCCTTAATTTGTTAATATGGCGTATCACGTTGATTGATTTGTATATATTGAAGAATCCTTGCATTCCTGGGATAAATCCCACTTGATCATCGTGTATGATCTTTTTAATGTGTTGTTGGATTCTGTTTGTAGTATTTTGTTGAGGATTTTTGCAGATCATGGTGTATGATCCTTTTAATGTGCTGTTGGATTCTGTTTGCTAGTATTTTGTTCAGGATTTTTGCATCTATATTGATCAGTGATACTGGTCTATAATATTCTTTTTTTGTGATATCTTTTTCTGGTTTTGGTATCAGGGTGATGGTGGCTTCATAGAATGAATTTGGGAGTGTTTCTCCCTTGCAATTTTTTGGAAGAATTTGAGGAGGATCAGTGTTAGCTCTTCTCTAAATGTTTGATAGAATTTGCCTGTGAAGCCACCTGGTCCTGGACTTCTGTTTGTTGGAAGATTTTTAATTACGGTTTCAACTTCATTACTTGTGATAGATCTATTTATATTTTCTAATTCTTCCTGGTCAATCTTGGAAAATTGTACCTTTCCAAAAATTTGTCCATTTCTTCATGGTTGTCCATTTTATCGGTATATAGTTGTTTGTAGTAGTCTCTTATAATCCTTTGTATTTCTGTGGTGTCAATTGTGATTTCTCCTTTTTCATTTCTAATTTTATTGATTTGCATCCTCTCCCTTTATTTCTTGATGAGTCTGGCTAAAGGTTTATCAATTTTGTTTATCTTCTCAAAGAACCAACTTTTAATTTTATCGATCTTTGCTACTGTTTTCTTCGTTTCTATTTCATTTATTTCTGCTCTGATCTTTATGATTTTTTTCACTTCTGACTTTGGGTTTTCTTGTTCTTCTTTCTCTGGTTGCTTTAGGTGTAAGGTTAGATTGTTTATTTGAGATTTTTCTTGTTTCTTGAGGTGAGATTGAATTGCTATAAACTTCCCCCTTAGAGCTGCTTTTGCTGCATCCCATAGGTTTTGGGTTGTTGTGTTTTCGTTGTCATTTGTTTCTAGCTATTTTTTGATTTCCTCTTCCTTATTAGAGGCTTTCTCATCTTAATGAGAGCTATGAACATCTTTACAAGGCATAGTAACTTTAATGGAGAGTTATAGTGAAGACTTCCATCAAGACCCATCTCCAGGGCTTCCCTGGTGACGCAGTGGTTGAGAGTCCGCCTGCCGATGCAAGGGACACGGGTTCGTGCCCCGGTCCGGGAAGATCCCACATGCCACGGAGCGGCTGGGCCCGTGAGCCATAGCCGCTGAGCCTGTGCGTACGGAGCCTGTGCTCCGCAATGGGAGAGGCCACAACAGTGAGAGGCCTGCGTACCACAAAAAAAAAAAAAAAAAAAAAAAAGGACCCATCTCCAGAACTGTTTGAGATATGCTGCTTCCTTGAAACATACCTGACTAAGGCCAAGGTTTGGAGAGCGTTTGGCTCTAAATAGCTTCCCCCCACACCCCAAAAGTATGGGAGCGTAAATGAATACATTTGCATTTACAGTATTGTCTTAGAACATAACCACATGGTTCTATAAACACTAAAGAACAGTGTGAGCTTTTTGAATAGAATTGTTTTCGTCAGCATGATAAGTAGTTCAAAATATTACATTATTTCATTCTAAAGTTTTGAATGGTGAAATTTTTAAAAAATTTTATTTTTAATTAAGGTAAAGTATACATAACATAAAATTTACCATCCTGTTTTTAAGTGTGCAACTCAGTAGTGTTAAGTATATTCACATTGTTCTGCAACCGATCTACAGACGTTTTTCATCATACAAAACTCTATCTCCATTAAAAAATAACTCCCTATTTCCTACTACCCCCAGCCCCTGGTAACTGCCATCCTACTTTCTGTTTATTTGAATTTGACTACTTTAGCTAGCTCACGTAAGTGGAATCGTACAGTATTCATTCTTTTGTGTGACTGGCTTACTTCACTTAGCTAATGTCCTCGAAGCTCTCAGATCTAAGTGAGGGCTTTTTTGCTTCTGGTTCATCTACTACCAGGTAGATAGACGTAGCCCTTTGGCATTCCAGCTCATTGTGGAACAGTCTCCAGTTATGACTCCACCTCAGCCAGCCCTGAACTTTGATTTCTGCTCAGGAGATCAATAAATGAAGATTCCAATTTGCCAGACTCATCCAATGTTTTGAGGGCAAGAGTGGCTTCTGTAGGGCTCATCCCTCTGGGGTTCTTCCTTTTGGCCTGGTGGTTCCTTACTCAGTTGTTGAAGCTTCAGTGCTTTTCAGATTTTTTAAAAAATATGGATTTCATTGTTAGTTGTTTTCAGCAGAGTGGTGGACTGATGATGGAGCCTGTTTTCCCAGACACCAGACCTCTAGCTTCAGTTTGTCAACATTGCCTCTGCCACCCCCATCCATTCTGGGGCTGGATGGGGTTAATCTTTAGCACCACTTTGCTCATGACCAAATCAGACTTTTGTTTAAACATATCTCTGGGATAAAATCATCCTATATGACAATGTGAGCTATAGGCCCTCCCGTCACAAGACTCAAAATCAGCGTTAAAACCCACGGTGTTGTGCTGGTGGCTTTGGAAGAAGGAGACCTGTTGGGTGAGAAATGACCTTTTTTGACATTTCAATTCCTGAGGGCTTGAGATAAGGTTGTCCCCCCTTTTTTTTTTGAGCCTGATTATAATTGAATTGAGATAGTAGAGGGCAGGAGGCTACTTTTTATGATGCTAGGTTGACAGATGGATACCGAATTCTTATTTCCCAATCCTGCTAATCACTTGCTAGCTGTTGAGAACTGAGCTCTTAGTTCCTGGTAGAGCTGTTCATGCCAGAGCATGGAGGGCAGGTACCAAGGCCAGGACAAGCAGTCATAATGAGTGTCCATGACATGCTTGAGGAGGCAGATTGCTGTGGTGACAAAGGCATCAGGACATGAGTGTCAAAAGCCCGTGTCTAACAGTCTCCCCGTCCCCTCCTCATTCAGTGCTGTGTCCTTGGACCCACCACGTAAAGTTCCTGGACAACAGTCAGGTGCTTTTCCTCTTGACCTTGGCTGTCCTGCAGTGCTGTGACTGTGGGAGGGTCGGTTTTACTGGCCCCAGTCACCAGCCATTGAAGGATGGAGAGGAGGAGGCTTGGAGGACTCCCCAGGAGGAGGAAGGAGTGGCCACTTGATGGTTTGTCTAGAACTCAAACCAGGGACTCGAGTTCCAGGACACACAGTTATCCAGCAGTTTGGGTCCTAGAAGCAGTCTTTGTTTATCTGGTCTAACCCCCTTATTTGCAGATAAGCAAACAGGGCCCTAAGATTTTCTTACATTTAAAAAGGAGTAGTGCTGCTCTAACCTCACGTGGCATGTTTTAGTACAAAACTAGTGAAGTGGAGCTAGACTTCGGTCAGCATGGATTTGAGGGAGGTTATTCTAAACCTCTGAAGCCACTGCCTGAGCCCTGGAGAAAGACATTAGCCATGGTGAGCCAGACTGCCTACTCTGGCTGGCTGCCTGGCACCTAGCTCTCTATGGGGCCCAGCTCAGGCTCAATTGGCTGACACAGACCTCTGCGGTCAGGCCACTCAAGATGGCTGTTCTCTTGCTCTGTGTACATCCCCAGCCCGACCTGCACATGCTTCACCCACACTCTCCTCACATGACTGACCCTCCTGCATGCTTGCCCCAGGCCCCCGTTAGTGATTGTTCTTATGAAAAGGGCGGTGAGGGGTACGCCCCACTGCTAGTTTCCCTGGTAACCAATGAGCAAACCTGAAGTAAGTTCCCCCTGTAACTGGCCTCTCCTGTTCCCCCTGCGAGTGAAGACTGCTGCCATGTCCTGTCCACCGTCCACCACCCAGGTGGGGTGTTGCTTCAGAACCTTGCTTCAGATATATAAGCTTCCCCATCCATTAAACCGTTGATGTCTCCGTAGCTGCCTCCAGGGTCTTTCTTCTGTCTTGAAGCGGGGCGAGCACAGGGCTGTAGGCCTGCAGGGTGCAGCCCAACAAGACCTTAAGACAGTCTAGTCAGAGATCAGCAAAGGTCCCTTTAACCGGCAAGTCAGGGGGCCCGACTATGTGTTGGAGGTTTGGGCAGATCGGCCCCTGATGGCCCTTCCTGGGCAGGTGCCAGCGCACTGTTCTCCAGGACCCAGGCTGCTGAGACCACAGGCTCCTGGACACACTGCTGTTTGGCCCTGTGGCCCTGGACTGGGCCTGACTTTGCCTGTGGATTCCCAGGCCGTCCCACCCTCTACTATAAAAGAGCCTCTCCACTCTTGCCTTGCTCCTCAGAGGACCGACTCACACTGTTCAGCCCCCTGGTCATGCTCTCTGTTTGGGCACCTGTGCCCACAGTCACTTTTACTACCAGTGAAGCAGCCTCAGAGCAGCAGAGCCTTTCAGATCATCCTTTATGTTATTAAAGCAATTTAAATAAAGCTGATTTTTCAGCCTATTGAGAGTTATCAAGTACCAAACTTTTAAAATTACCTCTGTAATTTTCTTTTAAAATTACCCTTATAAAAGTAGGTGACAGTTAAATGAAAAATGTGTGTTGTGCTTGGTATTTTTCTTCTCACTAAGCCAACAAACCTGTTGGCTTTGAGGTAACAGGGAAGGATTGTCCTGGACCCGAGGCTGTGTCTTTCTAGCTTGCCACCAGCTCCTGGATTTAAATTGCTTTGTCTGATTGATAGAGATCATTTCCTTTTCTTGGATCCAATGGGGATAGGAGAGCCTGAGGGTCATGAATGAGCTTGGGCAAAACTCTGTTGAAAAATTTTTATGAAAGTAATTTCTCTCAAGTGTTGATACTGAAAATGTGTTGTTTCAGATGTGTCCTTGTTGGGACTGGGCCCTTGAACTGTAATTCTTGTCATCGCTGGGTTATTTTCTGTTTCTAGGAAATAGTTTTCCTTGCCCACCCGCCCCAGGTCCCGTCCCCCACATCCCCTCAACACACACACAGGTTTACCTTTTCTCTTGTTGGTGGTATCAGTTGCTAGCATTTTGAACATGAATATTTGGTGGAAGACTTAACTATAGGAGTTTTTCAAATTAAAGAAACAAGCAAGGGACTTCCCTGGTGGTCCAGTGGCTAAGACTCTGCACTCCCAATGCGGGGGGCCTGGGTTTGAGCCCTGGTCAGGGAACTAGGTCCCCCATGCTGCAACTAAAGATCCCGCGTGCTGCTACGAAGATCCTGCATGCTGCAACTAAGACCCGGCATAGCCAAATAAATAAATAAATATTTTTAAAAAGAAAAGAAAAAAAAGAAACAAGCAAGCAACATAATGTTGATTGTCTATGGCAGATTACTTGTGTGAGTATATCAGATTGTGTTGTGTACTATCACCTGTAAACATAAATGTAGGGTTTTAGATTTGGAAAGGACTCTTGGTGCCTCATTTAACAGATGAAGATTCTGAGACCCGTAGAGGTCTTGGCTTGTTCAAGGTCCCACAGAATCAGCTGGAAAAGGAGCAAGTATCAGAAGCCCTATTTCCTGGTCCCAAGGCTGCTCTTTCCTCTCTTGCATGATGCCTCTCTCGTACTGGTGGTCTCCCCCGGCTCCCCAGCACCCACCCTCCATCCTGGACATGGAGAATAGACCCACGTGTCAGGACACACCATGCCTGTGCTCATCTTCATGCCTTTGTCCCTTCTTTCTAATCACACCCATTTAGCCACAACCTACCCCTCAGTTTAAAAGAGCGAGCGGGTGTCCTACTGTCCACGCTGTTCTCACCCTCCTCAGAATGCCTGAAGGTCACTCCTCAAGTGCATTTTAGCTCCTTCGATGGGGTTTCTTTCCAGATTGTGTTCATTTCCCTCTTGTAGGACCTGTCATGATGCCTTGTTCCCAATAAATGGGCTGTAAGTGAATAGGGGGAGATGTAATGCACTGGGTGTCACAGGGTGTGCTTGGCTTCTTTTGTTTTTCTGCCCAGCTTTTCAGGTGTCTGTTTTCTCTCCAGCAACTAAGCTCCTGAAGGGCAGAAAGCATAGCCTCCATATCTCTCACCCTAGCTCTTAGCAGAGTTCTCAGTTGGTGGTGGGTTGCAGCATTGAGACTTCATTTTCCTGCCCTTTGATTCTTGGATTCAGTTTAAAATACAAGTTTGCCTTATCTTGAAACCTCAGAAAATGGCCATGTCTTCATGGCTGCCTAAATACTCTGGCCTTAGGGTACCTACCATTTGGGGAATAAAGAAGCCAACAGATCACAGCAGTTAGTTTACAGATTTCCCTTACCACCCTTGGATACTTTGCTCCTTATATGCAGTGGCAAGATATATGAGTGTTGGTGGGAGACGCAAAAGAATTGTTAGGATTGCTGTGAAAATTGCAATGAAAGCAGTAACCCTCCAGGATTAGCTTTTTATAGCTGGAAAACCACTGGTGAAATTTTTATTCCAAGATCCTCAAAATCGCC
This sequence comes from Physeter macrocephalus, assembly GCF_002837175.3. NCBI lineage: Eukaryota > Metazoa > Chordata > Mammalia > Artiodactyla > Physeteridae > Physeter > Physeter macrocephalus. The sequence continues at coordinate 120,972,148 of NC_041227.1, forward strand.
AGGATGCTGCATTTTATCCTGTTGGACTTCTGAAGTAATACTGGTAGCAACTGTTGTGCAGGTCTTTCAAGCCTTGCAATATAGAATTACTGATAGAAATGAGCCAGTTAAGAGGGAGGAAACGATGAGTTAGATGTTGTGAAGGAAAACAGATTGTATGGGGTTTATAACACTGGTTTGTAGTTTGCTCATAAAAGAGAATGCCTAACTGTAATTTATCTGATGAAAATTAAACCATTAAACCTGCTCAAGTAAAAACAGTGGCCATCTGCCAAGTAAAAGCATAATCACCATTTAGAAGTGAGCTTCATCTGCATTCCTGTCCACACACGACAGCGTGTCCTGTTGAGAAACTGCTTTCTGACTTCTGGTTTTCTCGCTGTTTTCACAGAGCCTGAGCCCTTGTGAAGCCGGCGATGACAAGTCTGAATGGTCGCCATGCCGAAAAAACCATTGACATGCCAAAACCGTCAGCCCCCAGAGTGCACGTGCAGAGGTCCGTGTCCCGAGACACTATCGCCATCCACTTCTCGGCATCCGGGGAGGAGGAGGAGGAAGAGGAGGAGGAGTTCAGGGAGTACCTGGAGGAGGGGCTGGATGACCAAAGCATTGTAACGGGGCTCGAAGCCAAGGAAGACCTCTATCTTGAACCCCGGGGTGGCCATGACCCCGCTGGCCCTGGCGCCCATCTCATCCTGGCAGACAGACTGTCCGTGTCCCCTGCCATCTTGCCCGTCTCCGAGAACACTGCAAAGCTGCTGGAGCCCCCTTCTGCAGCAGCACAAGTATTAAGTACGGTGCCATTGGCTCTGTCCCCGGGCTCGTCTTCGTTGGGGCCCTTAGCTAGCTCTCCCAGCGTGTCGTCCCTTTCTGAGCAGAAAACCAGTTCTTCCTCCCCACTGTCCTCACCTTCCAGGTCTCCCATCCTCCCATCCAGTGCCTCGTCCTCCACCCTTTCCAGCTCAAAGCCCTTCATGAGCCTCGTGAAGTCCCTGTCGACTGAGGTGGAGCCAAAAGAATCCTCCCACCCCCCACGGCACCGGCACTTGATGAAGACGTTAGTCAAGTCTCTGTCCACCGACACCTCCAGGCAGGAGTCAGATAACGTGTCGTACAAGCCACCCGACTCCAAGCTGAATTTACACCTGTTCAAGCAGTTCACGCAGCCACGAAACACAGGTGGAGATTCCAAAACTGCACCCTCTTCCCCTCTGACGTCGCCTTCCGATACACGCTCCTTTTTTAAAGTGCCCGAAATGGAGGCGAAAATCGAAGACACTAAGCGACGCCTTTCCGAAGTCATATATGACCCTTTTCAGCTTTTTAGTAAAATTATAGGGGAAGAAAGTGGCAGCCATAGGCCCAAAGCCTTATCTTCAAGTGCTTCAGAGCTCTCCAATCTGTCCAGCCTGAACGGTCACTTGGAAAGCAATAACAACTACAGCATCAAGGAGGAGGAGTGTGACTCCGAGGGGGAGGGCTTGGGGAGCGACCCTGGCGTCCCCAGGAGTGACCACCCACAGTCCTCTGAGGACCCTGCGAGAGAGGCAGAACCGAAGAGTTCTCAGGGGAGCAGTCTGAAGGAGGTAGGCCTGAAGACCGGCTCTCTGGTTCTTGAGAGATGCTCTCTGTCTGCCTTGGTGAGCAAAGAGGATGAAGAGTTTTGCGAACTGTACACTGAGGACTTTGATTTGGAAATGGAGGGAGAGAGTAAAGTTGAGAGGCTCTCAGAAGTCCCTGTCAAGCCAGAGGTGCTGGCGGACGATGGCACAGTTCTGGACAGTGACCACGAGGTGGACTCGGCCATGCGGCACCCCGAATTGCCCGTGAAGACGCTGGGCTTCTTTGTCATGTGTGTCTATGCGTACCTCATCCTCCCTCTCCCCCATTACGTGAGTGGACTCTTTCTGGGCATTGGCCTTGGATTCATGACTGCAGTTTGCATGATTTGGTTTTTTACACCACCAAGTGCTCCTAAATATCACAGATTACATAAAAATCTACAACACTGGAACCCAAGGTCTCTGGATATCAAAGAACCTGAGATACTGAAGGTAAGCCTCTCCGCAGTAGCTGGCTGGCATCCAGCCTCATTTTAGATCTGACTTTATTCTTTCAGTTCATTGTCACAGGTTTTTGCCCAAGTAGTGTTTTTAAGACTTTGGGATCTGTTCATTCTCCAGGCAGCAAGAGACTTGTTTGGTAAACCTCATTCTAGTTCAAGTTTTGCCAGTTCACCATGTGGTTTTTCAAGGCTCTCCATGGCTCTGGAGAGTAGCATTTCTGTCCAGTTTCCATTCCAGTCTCTCTCTAAATTTGCCAGGGATTTGCTACTTGCTCAGGATTCGTTATAGCTGAGTCTGTTAGGATTAAATATTCTTGAGACCTCGGAGCAGGGTTAAATACTCCTGGAATGCGAGAGAAGGGACGGAGGAAGAGAAGGCAGACTAGCATCAGGGGTGGGCCACTGCTGGCACTACTCTTTGCTCTGTGCACAGTGGGGTCTGGGCTTGAGAAGGAGGCATCACCTTCCCGTGCACATCAGATCTCAGGATTTGGGCCTCCTGAGGGGCGCCCGAAGCAAACCACTAGGGTGCAGAAAGAAACTTCTAGAACTTCCATTTGTGTTTATTTCTGCATATTTAAAAAGTTTCGGTTGTTGTGTGTTTCACAGTATATACCATATAGAAGTACAGCTGTAGCTTGTATAGGTCATAAGTCATAGGCACATACACACTTCTTTGTATATAGTTTTTTTAATTTTGGTAAAATACACTTAACAGAATTTACCATCTTAACCATTTTTAAGTGTACAGTTCAGCGGTATTATATTCAATATTCATTGAAATTGTTGTACAACCATCACTACCATCCAGCTTGTAAAACTGAAACTCTAAACCCATTAAACAATAACTCCCTATTTTCCACTCTGCCTAGCTCCTGGTAACCACTGTTTTATTTTCTGTTTTTTTAATTTTGAATACTCTAAGTATGTCATATTAGTGGAATCACACAGTATTTGTCTTTTTGTGACTGTCTTGTTTCACTTGGAATAATGTCCACAGGTTCTTACCTGTTGTAGCATATTGCAGAATTTTGTTCCTTTTAAAAGGCTGAATAATATTCCATTGTATGTCTATACTTACTACGTTTTGCTTATCCATTCATCTGTTGGTGGACACTGGGTTGTTTCCACATTTTTGCTGTTCTGAGTAATGCTGCTATGAATGTGGGTGTATAAACAGGTTTTCAAGACCCTGCTTTCACTTCTTTGGGGTATGTACCCAGAAGTGAAATTGCTGGATCATATGGTAATTCTAGTTTTGATATTTTGAGGAACTGCCATACTATTTTCCACAGTGGCTGTACCATTTTACATTCCCACCAATAGTGTACAAGGATTCTAGTTTCTCCACATCCTTGCCAACACTTGTTATATTCTGTTTTTTTGATAATTTTTTAATAATGCAAAGCTTGTTTGGTTTCTCTGTTAATAGGTTTGTCCTCCTCTCTGTTTAAATGAGTGCTCAAAAAATGACACCATGATCTCTATTTATTACAACACAAAAACGAAAACAAAAACCCCACAACAAAACAAGGGGAAGAACTCTCAGGGTCCAAAATACTGTTTGTCTTGTTTTGTTTTTTAATTTCATAACCTTTATTCCTTATTTAAAAAAAATGCACAATCAATGTTTAAAAAACCACAGAAGGGCTTCCCTGGTGGTGCAGTGGTTAGGAGTGTGCCTGCCGATGCGGGGGACGCAGGTTCGTGCCCCGGTCCGGGAGGATCCCATGTGCCGCGGAGCGGCTGGGCCCGTGAGCCGTGGCCGCTGAGCCTGTGCGTTTGGAGCCTGTGCTCCACATTGGGAGAGGCCACAGTGGTGAGAGGCCTGCGTACCGCAAAAAAAAACACAAAAAACAAAAAACACAGAAAACCCAAAGGAAAAAGATGTTCTTTATCACACTAGTGGGAAGGAATTATAGTTAATATATGATATATACATATGTGTACATATATATTTGGTATATATCTTTGTTTTTTTCTACATTTCTGCATGTATGAGTACATGTATCACACACATTCACACTCATGCACTCTTTTTGTTTTGATTTGATGGGATCATATACAGGCATATCTCAGAGATATTGCAGGTTTGGTTCCAGAGCACCACAATAAAGCAAAATATTGCAGTAAGGGAGTCACACGAATTTTTGATTTCCCAGTGCATATAAAAGTTATGTTTATACTGTCCTCTGTTAAGTGTGCAATAGCATTCTGTCTAAAAAAACAATGTATATATCTTAATTTAAAAATACTTCATTGTTACACAATATTGTAAATAAACTATACTTCAATAAAATACATTTTTTTAAAAAGTTATTGCTAAAAACTGTTAACCATCACCTGACAATGCCGGGTTGCCACAAACCTTCAATTTGCAAGAAATACAACATCAGTGAAGCTTAGTAAAGCAAAACACAATAAAATGAGGTATGCCTGTGTCTTGCATTCAGTCTTTTTCTTTTTTTCCCTTTCACATGGCAATATGTTATGAGACTGTTTCTTTTTTAAGAGAAGCTGGTGCTGAATCTTGAGGCTATGACACACTTAAGCTTAGCATTAATATAAGAAGTGGAGCAAAAGTGACTCATTATGCATGGTTGCTAAGCTTTTTTGATAGGGTGGTGCCGTGACTACCTGAATTACATGCCCTCTAAGGAAGTTAGTGCTAACTTTAGCAAAGAAAAAATGGTACTTACATTAACTCCAGTGCCTAATGACTGACTGCAGTATTCAGTTTAAACTGGTTTGAGCTTTTAATTTTACTTTTAATCCAGTCAATCTTTAATGCTGAGTCCAATTTACTAAGTAGTCTACTGATTAATCAGGAACTTACTACCTACACAGAGAATGACAAAGTTATAGCACAGTGTGGTTGTTTTGATCTGATCATTGAAACAGTAAAGGCAGCACTACGATGCTGAGCACCGACAGAGGGCTGAGTGTTGGGTATATTATCTCATTTAATCCTCATCACAACACTTTTCAGTTAAGTTGTGTGCTCATGAGGACATGAAGGCATAGAGAGGGTACGTTACTTGCCCAAGGTACGTAGCTAGTGAGTAGGGGAGCCATGCAAGACTGACTCTTTTTCCTTTCTTTCTTTCTTTCTTTTTTTTTTTTTTAAGGAAGGTGTTTTGCCCTTGATGCCTGGGATAAATGTGTTTTTTTGTTTGTTTCTTTTTTTAATAAATTTATTTATTTTCGGCTGCATTGGGTCTTCGTTGCTGCATGTGGGCTTTTCTCTAGTCACGGCGAGCGGGGGGCTGCTCTTCATTGTGGTATGCAGGCTTCTCATTGCGGTGGCTTCTCTTGTTGTGGAGCATGGGGTCTAGGCGCATGGGCTTCAGTAGTTGTGGCATGCGGGCTCAGTAGTTGTGGCTCATGGGCTCTAGAGTGCAGGTTCAGTAGTTGTGGCGCACGGGCTTAGTTGCTCCACGGCATGTGGGGTCTTCCCGGACCAGGGCTTGAACCCATGTCTCCTGCATTGGCAGGCGGATTCTTAACCACTGCACCACCAGGGAAGCCCATGATGCAATTCTTGAGGGCAGGTATGGAAAAAAATTTTAAACATTCACTGATATAGGAGGCTGTAAAACCTCACTCTGTGATAAAACTCTCTAGTACAGAGGCCTAGCCCCTTGATCCTGCATACTTCCTGCCCTAAGTAGACTACATCTGGAAGCCCATGAAGCAGTCAGGCGGGGAGCTTGGTGCTTGGGACTGTTTTAGGAGACCATGTGGTTTTAAACCTCTGAACCATATAAGTTCTCATCGATGGGCCCAGGCAGTCCTTGCAGCCTGGACTGAGAGTCTGGTTCCTTTACTGGCTTCATAAACAATTCAAGGAGCGTTGCAGTTTTGTTTTTTGTTTTTTTTTGATGTGCCTTCACATGACAAGGAAAGGGGGGAGAAAAGTAAAGCTTTTCTGTACTTTATCCAGGTGATTTTATTATTCCATCCATACTGTAGACATTTGTGTTTACAAATGACACTGCAGCAGTGATGAGTGTGTGGACTGGTGAGCCAAAAAGACTACTTTGTAGTCAAGTAGTAACTCTTCTCAAAGACTGCTGTGGGGTTGGTTAGGCTTCATGGTACCCTACCACCTCCCCCCTAACCCCACCAATCAGCAGCTCTACTGTCAGGAATAGAAGCTGTCGAAGCCTCTGTGCCAAAGAGGTGTCACAAAGTCCACAGAATAACTCTCAGAACCTTCTCCAAAGCCTGCTTGTTCTTAATGATGGGAATTCATAGCTAATACAAAGCAGCAATTAGGAGAAAGATGTTGCCACCTGCATTCATAATAAAGTGACAAGTGAATGTATGAAAGCCGAGGGAAGACCAGAATGTTAGGAGAAGCTAGTGGGACTTACAGCATGGGGGTCTGGGTAAGTTAGCTCCTGGCAGGGCCTTGTGTGTGCCACTGAGTCCAAGGGCGGCATTGTGAGCAACACCCCTAGGTGGTAACCTTCCGGGGATGTTACTTTGGGTGACTAGCTAGATACCCTGAACTAGGGGCCCTGGGAAAGAATGGGAGAATGAGGCATCTAGAGTCAGTATATTGCACTTGGGATGTTTGCCTTGCTGAGTGTTCTTAAGCAAGTTTCTTTTCCAATGCTCTTTCTTTTCCAAGAATGTACTTGTCACATGACCAGGAGTATACAGTCAGTCTCCATATCCTCAGGTTCCCTGTCCCTGTACGCAGCTAACTGCGGATCAAAAATATTTGGAAAAAAATTCCAGAAAGTTTCAAAAAGCAAAACTTGAATTTGCTGCATGCTGGCAACTATTTGCATAGCGTTTACATTGTATTTACAACCATTTACATAGCATTTACACTGTCTTAGGTGTTATAGGTAATCTAGAGATGATTTAAAGTATATGAGGTGGGGGCACTTTGCTGGTCCAGTGGGTAGACTGCATGCTGTCAATGCAGGGAGCCCGGGTTTGCTCCCTGGTTGGGGAACTACATCCCGCATGCATGCTGCAACGAAGATCCCGCGTGCCGCAACTAAGGCCCGGCGCAGCCAAAATAAATAAATAAATAAATATTTAAAAAGTAATAAAGTATATGGGGGAGGGGTGTGCATAGGTTATATGCAGATACTACACCATTTTATATGAGGGACTTGAGCATCTGTGCATTTTGGTATCTGCGGGGGTCTTGGAACCAGGCCCCCTTGGATGCCGAGGCACGATTGTATTTAATTCAGTGCCATTCTTGCACACTAAGTTTCCACATGTCTATAATGAGAAGCTTCCTGAAGATTTCAAAAGGTTCTTGGGTTTATGTCTGAGTGTATGACATGTAATTGTGAATTATATTCATGAGTAAATTCTTTATCTCAGACTTATAAACCACCTGCAGAACACAGCAGTAGGGTTTTGGTTTCAGGAGTGATGATGTGTCTCTTTTTGAAAGTTATGGCCTAGAAGGTTGACTGATGTTACATTTACACCATTGCAAAACTAACAGATTAATTTTGGAGAACCTTTTTTCCTTAGGTCATGTCATATTTAGATATTTAATAGAGGGATAGGTTTTTATAATAATTGCATTCCCTAAATACAGGCTGTGGTTTTGACATATAAAAGAATACTTTTTAGGGAGAACATTATCAATTTTGAGGAGAAATTCTTAACTTGTAAATTTAATCTCAATTTCATGCAATTCTTTCTTTTCAGAAATTAGAGTGAGCAAACTTTAAGGCAAAAACAGCCTCATTACATACAGCCGAAAGAGACACACTGCATACAGCCAAAAAAGGTTGCTCTTTTTTGGTCTCTTATAATCCTTAATACAACGAGTACAAGAAATAAAAAAAAGTATTTCTTTCCACGTTGTACTTAACTGAAAATATCCTGCCCCTCTAATGGGTCACTTAAGTTTCTATGTTTGGCATTTATAATCATGGCTATTTCCCAGTGCCCCTTGTTGCTTAAGGGAGTTTGTCGGGTGAGGTGTTTCAGTGCAGACACTCTCACTTGCAAGCAGGTACCCCATGTTTTGAGTTGGTTGGAGAAGCAACTATGGGGAAGATGCTTCCTGAATTACACAGGAACAGTGGTAAGGATGTCAGGCGGCCCCAGCATGATTTTTTTCATCTTTTATTTCTTAATGTTTTATTGTAGGAGATTTCAAGTATACACAAAAGTAGAGAGAAAAGTATAATGAATCCCCATGTATCCAATACCCAGTTTCAACAATTATCAACATTTTGCCAGTTTTCCTCTTAACCTATTAACTTATGGCATGGCTGAACCGTAATTCTGGTCCACCTATATAGGTAACTACAGTTTGTAGCATCATTTCCTTGGGAAAATGCATCCTGAATTCCAGCTAGCCATTGGAGGACCATCCTTTCTGGTTTTGTTCCAGGTGTCATCTATGGAGTGAAGAGAGAGACTGTGAGCACTGTGGGTCTGAGATTTCTCAAATCATGTTTTTTTTGAAAAGTAAGGTATTAATCATGAAAAAATATCAATGCTATATACCTTTTCACTTCTAAATTTTATATGTAACGTATAAAGAAGATACAAAATCCATCGAAGATTGTTCTTATTGTGCAATAATTAGCCTTTAGTTTGCCATCCCCCCAAAGACAAGGAGATTGTAAGCAAGATGGCCCCAGGGCATGAGCATGTTGTCGTGTTGATGCCCCAGCGGCTCTTGTGAACTCTCTGATTCATTCTGTTTCTCCTTTCAGTGGTCTCCAAAATGGGTTGCTGAAGGCACGATCCAAGAAGAAAATATTAAAGTTTCTTTTTGAATATATTTTTACTCTTTTTATCTATAAGAACGTAAATAAGCCTTGCTAATATTTAACATACAGATGACCATATGTTGACCATTGGTCAAAATCCTTGGAAATTATCAAGAAGACTGTTTGAAATATGGATTTACATCCCTTATCATTAACAGTGAGCCTCACCCTAAGTATATATATTGAGCCTCGATGTGTCAGTTGAAGATAGTACAAAGCTGTCAGAAAGCCATAACTAAAAGTTAGTGAGAAGGCTAATTATTTCATTTTTTTGCCCTTTATTTCTATTTTTTAATTTTTATAAAAGCTGTATTATATTAGAACATGTATATAATTTATAAGTGAATGTCTACATTCTGAGTATATACTCAAAAAAATTTAACTGACAGGATATGTGATCTAAAGCTGATCTACTAATTTATTTGCTTGCTGATCTATTTTATAATTTCAACACTTGTTAATGTGATTTAATGTTTATTGTGTATTCACATAACTCAGACCTCGATTATTTTATTGGTTCATCTGATATGATGTTGTTTTTCTGTCTAATTTACATGCTTGTTATCTCCTACCTCTACCACTGTCTGCCAAGTCACATACCTGAATTTACAAGGTGCTGCCCTGAAGGATAGGAAAAACTAGGATAAAGACCATTTTCCCAGGCAGAGACTGTGGCTTAAGCCCTGACTCCAGTGTGACACTACTGTTAAGGTGACCTTGGAGCAGGCAGTTGGAGGATATGGATAGTATTGATAGTATTGATGCTGGCGCTTCCCTCCTTTAATGGACTTTTTTTTTTTTTAAGATACTGTCTTCAAGCAGCATTTATTTTGAATGTTGACTGTTTGCTTGAGGCTATCATTCATAATGTGAGTTCTGTCTATAGGTCTGTCTTTCATGGGTAAAATCAAATTAGCATCTAAAGTTCTGTAAAGTTTAGTAGACTGTTCCTGCCGTATTCTCTAAGTCCATGAACTGTGATATTATGTTTTGACTGATGACTCCGGTTCTAAACCATTAACACATCAAAAAAGGTTTGAGCCTGGCAAAGAGAAAGCCCTGCTTATGTTTTAGTTTGGGGGACAAAAGAAAAGTAATCACATTTTTGTGTGATTTTTCAGAGTTGTTTTTCAGCAGCAAGGGACCTTGGGTCCTGGCTCTGTTCTTATGTTTAGGATTTGCTCCTTCCCTGATAGACTAGATGAGGGAATGATGCAGGGGATCTGAGTGGCAGGGGCCTTGAGGCCAGCACAGCCACGTGACAGGATGGTGTCAGCCCAGGCACCCCACGCACTGAAGATAGAGAAATCCCCATTGCGTCCTCAGGCCAGAGGGATGGCGCGTTTCTCTGGTCAGCTCAGCATCAAGCTGACGAAGAGAGCATTGGCCTTGACCTCCTGATTGGCACTGTAACTGAAAGTGAGCACAATAATTGTTCTTCCAGACTTTATTATTTTGCAAAAGGTTAATTGTAGCTTTTAATCTTTCCAAGTATTAAACGAGTCCCTTTATAGATTGTGGTTTGTACTTTCAGCCAGACATGGCTTCTAAATCCAGTGGAGAATTGAAGAGAAACCCCTGACCTTTTACAACTGGGATCACAGGACCAGTCTGTGGGCCAGACAGCTGCAGCCCAGCTGACTGTGGTCATTGTCCCCCAGCGGCGGGCACTGTCTCTGTTTTGACAGTTCCAGCGTCAGAAAGAAACAAGGCTTGTCTGAGACGCTCTAGTGTGGGTTGAGAGCATCTCTGAGTTCTTTAGTTGAGTTGTTGAGATGGAATGAGTTGCTAACTGTATCTGTACCTCTTTAGACCCACCCACATAACAAAACAAAGTTGGAGAAAGATCTTACTTGGTAAGGAATTCAGGGTGAAGACTTTTTTTTTTTTTTTTTTTTGCGGTACGCAGGCCTCTCACCATTGCGGTACGCGGGCCTCCCTCTGCTGCGGCCTCTCCCGTTGCGGAGCACAGGCTCCGGACGTGCAGGCTCAGCGGCCATGGCTCAGGGGGCCAGCCGCTCCACGGCACATGGGATCCTCCCGGACCGGGGCACGAACCCGTGTCCCCTGCATCGGCAGGCGGACTCCCAACCACTGCGCCACTAGGGAAGCCCCAGGGTGAAGACTTTTAGAACAGCTGCACAGTGGACAGTTGGTCACTATTTGGGGAACACGATGAAGGCCTTGGAGTTGCTGCACTGCTCACAGATTGGATATTTGGCTGCTTAGTTGTGGAAATTCCATGTGCAGCTTAACCCAGGGAGTAGGTCAAGCCCCAGGTAAAATTTAGCTGATTGGTAGTAGCCAAAGACAGTCAGGGGACTTCCCTAGTGGTCCAGTGGTTAAGACTCCATGCTTCTGCTGTAGGGGCTGCAGGTTGGATCCCTGGTCGGGGGACTAAGATCCCACATGCCGCATGGCGCGGCCACAAAAAAAAAAAAAAAAAACAAAAGCAATCAAGGTTTGCACTGGGTAATTGCTTCCTGCAAGGGCAACCTGGATTTGAGTCAGTAGGGGTGCATTAGGGGGCAGAACAGGGAACTCGGAGAGCAGTTGTGCCTGGCCACCTGTTGGCCTGAGCCTCCCAGTGGCCAGTCTGCATCCTGGATGCCTGACAATGTGGGTTAAGTAGCAGCTCTTGTGATTCTCTGCGGGTTTCCTATCAAAGCTAGTAATGTTCCAGAAAGAACCCTACGTGGGTGTCAGGACACCTGGGCTCTAGTCAGAACACTGCCCTCTCCTCTATAGATAAGAAGTGGCTAATTCAGTTTCTGTCCTGAAAAGCTTTAACAATTTTTACTTTTCATTGTCTTTCTGAGGTTACTTCTTTTCTTGTTCTGTGCTCCTTTTTTTTAAAAAAATTTTTTAAATTTTTGGCTGCGTTGGGGCTTTCTCTAGTTGCAGCGAGCGGGGGCTACTCTTCGTTGCGGTGCGCGGGCTTCTCATTGCGGTGGCTTCTCTTTGTTGCAGAGCACGGGCTCTAGGCGTGCGGGCTTCAGTAGTTGCGGTGCGTGGACTCAGTAGTTGTAGCATGCGGGCTCAGTAGTTGTGGCTCGGGGGCTCTAGAGCACAGTCTCAGTCATTGTGGCTCGCGGGCTCTAGACCGCAGGCTCAGTAGTTGTGGCACATGAGCTTAGTTGCTCCGTGGCATGTGGGATCTTCCGGGACCAGGGCTCGAACCTGTGTCCCTTGCATTGGCAGGCAGATTCTTAACCACTGCACCACGAGGTCAGTCCCTGTTCTGTGCTCTTTGGTGCAATAATAATTTGGTTTTTCTCTTCGGGAACAGGGACCAAGTCTTCTATTTCAAATAAGCCCTACAGCTCCCTGCACTTAGTAGGATCTCAGCTCATTTCTTTGCTTCTCTCCACCTGTGCAGCCACAATACCTACAGGCTGTGATGAGCACACCAGTCTGTCCTACTTACTTGTGCTTTACAGATTTTATTTAATCCTCACAGCCACCCTCTGAATTAGGCTACATTTATGTATTCAGTTGACAAACATTTGTTACAACTGTGATTGTCTCGTGGAGTTTGTAGTTAAGTAAACCAGGCAGTTAATGAATACAGTGATAGGAGGAAGGTAACAGAGAACTGAGCCTAGGTAATCAGGGAAGCTTCCTAGGAGAAGCGTCATCTTTGCCATGACCTGAGGGATGACCAGGAGTTAGCCAGACTAAAGGTGGGGCTGTGCTGTGGAAGTAGGGTAGGAGCCTGGACCTCGTGGTGAGGCAGACTTGGTTTAAGTCCCAGATTTGCCGCTCCACAGACCACTTTTTTTTTTTTTTTAACCCCTGTCTAAGCAAATCTCTTAACCTCGCTCACCGCTTTCCTCACCTGCAAATTCTTAGGGAATTGGCAGAAGTAAAGGAGATAATGCATGTGAGAGCCAGGATCATAATGTGAGCTTAAATGCCTGCTATTATAACGAATATTAATATCAGTATTTTAAAAATCATATGCATAAGATTTGTTCCTTTTCTATATGCAGACTACCTCAATAAGGTACTGTTAGCGTGGAGAAAGTCATTATGGCTTGAGCAGAGTAGGAGGTGGGGACCAGGGAGGCATGAAGCTGGGAAGTAAGGTGTGCAGGACCCTTTTACAGGTGAGAAAACCAAGGGTCTGAGGCTAAGCATCATCCAACTAGGCGGTAAGTGGTCAAGCCAGGATTGGAACCTAATTGTGTCAGACTCTTTGCAGTTCTGCTAATGGATGTGGGTTGGTTTCAGTGCCTGTGTTTGGACCAGCAGCCTTTCATGTAATCAAGTAAGATCAAGGATCCAGACTCACTGAAGCTGACAAATGATTGTTCACAATAGATGTGCAGTTCAAATCCTGATTTGTGAGTTGTATTTATTTGGTTTTGGCAGCTGTGGACTTTAGCCTCTGATAGATTTTTAACACAAAGAAAATGGTACCGCAGGAAGGAGGAAATGTGAAGATAAAAGGGAAGGAGAACCCACAGGTGCCTTTGTGTTTGGAGCTCAGCCACAGGTGATTGTGAAAGGTTGGGGGTTGGGAGGAGGAGGGTCAAGCCAGCTCCAATCCCAACTGGAAGAAGGGAGTTTGCCGCCCCTTGGGCTTTCCCAAGGAAAAGCAGCTCCTGGATTCTCTTCCTAGGCCTACCCCTGCCTCTCACCACTGTCTCCTCTAGTGGGGCAGGCAGGGTCCTGTGGTGTTGAGCTGTGGGGGACTTGAAACTCTTCTCCATATTCCTGGGAATCAGGCTGTTCTAGTGTTCTTGCAGCTTGGCCCGTGGTAGAGGGTGACCTGTCCCTGTCAGAGCCGTCAGCAAAGAAGGACAGCCACATCTCATCTCAGAACTGTGGCCACGCGGGCGGACACAGGCTGTGGCCCAGTGAGAACTCTGTAGAGGGCTCAGGTGGTAGCTCAGGCTGCTGGGTCAAGAGCCTGGCTATGTGGCTAAAAACCAGTCCCTGAAGCACTTGGAAACAGTTGCTCTTGTTAACCAGATGTAAGAATTTGATGAGGAACAAAAACTGAGCAGCTAGCTGTTTGTTAGACTAGTGCAGAGTGATGGCTCTTCACCTGAGCAAGCCTGTAAACGGATGAGCTGATGCAGGGCTTGTGTCCCAACACGCGTGCCTGTGTCTTGTCTTTTTTCTACTAAAAATCAAAGGAATAAGCTAAAAGTGTTATGTAAGTTTGTTCACAAGTTGAGTATCTTTTAATGGTCTTATAGAACTATAAGAGTTTAAAAAACTTTAGCCTTTTACCTAGATTACTTTTGTTCTTCCTGAGTTTTTAATATTTGATGTTAGCTTTTTAAAGGGGTTTTGAATTTCTAAAATAGAATATTTCACCTGGAGACAGGTTTAGATTATCTTCTCATTCAATTAGGTAAAGCACTTACTAACACTGCATAAACCTGCATGTATGGAAGTGTCAGTAAGAGGAAAGAGGACGGTTTTGACCGTTCTGGTTGAGCCCAGTGTCTAGGTCTGAAAAGCTGGAACCCAAGAATTGGGCATGGGCTGTCTAGTAGAGTGGACACCAGCCACATTTGGCCATTGAGCAGTGAAGTGTAGCTAGTATGAACTGAGATATGCTCTAAGTGTAGAATACATAATGGATTTTGAAGACAGTACAAAACAAAGAATGTGAAATCTTATTAATAATTTTTAATATTTATTACATGTTGAAATGATAATTTGGATATATTGGGTTAAATAAAATACATTGTTAAAATTAAGTTCACCTGCTTTTTTCTTTTTTAGTGTGGCTACTAGACAATTTAAAACTACATATTTTCATGATGCACATTTATGGCTCATGTTGTATTTCCATTGGATAGTGAGTGCTTCCCTGAATAACTCTGCATTTTCTGACTTAGGAAAGAAAAAATGAAAGCAATTGGAGAGAAACAATCTTTTATTCCTAAATTTCTCTTATTCATAAATCAAATAATTAATCTGTCCAGTCTCAAGAGTTTCGAAAAGGAGAAATTCTCTAAAAATTACTGTTTCTCAGAGGCTGTCTTATTATTTAAGAGTAACTTCATAGTATAATGCTTGTCTTTTTTTCCCTTCAGCCTTTCTAGTCTGGTGGTGACTGGATGATAACTGTAATGCTGGGAATTTTGTCCAAAATTCCAGAACCATGTTAGTTCTATTGCCTTTTTTATATGTCTACTATAATCTCACATAGTGGAACTAATGAAAAATATTTTATATGGAGATATTATTGCAGAAATGTTTGTCATATCAAATTATGATTATCATAATTCAAAAGTCATTAAATAAAGGTTGAGCATCTCAGCTAAGATGTTGTGATGGACCCACAAATGTATCACACATATTCTGTATCCTCAAGTAGCCTCTACTCTAGCCAGGAGGTATACATTCAGAGTGAAATGACTCAAAAGAGCAATCCCAGGTGGGGACCATATGGCCAAATGGCTTATAAAGGACACTGATAGCAAGTTGCTATTTTAATTTCATAGTTGTTCCTTGACCGTTAGAACTTCTTAAGCACCAGTCCCTCCTTCCCTCCCTCCATGGATTCTTCTTAGTTTTAGTAGCACTGCATGTAAACTCAACCTGGCCTTGAGCATGGCTCTGAAGCAGCCTAGAAAAATCAGATCTGCTTCAAGTTCTCTATTAATCTAGTTGCCTTTAGAACTTTAAGCCTAGTAAACCTGTTATATGTAAGAAAGTACTTTCTGCAACCAAATTGGATAAAAAGAGAACTGTGGATTATATGTCAGGAGATCTTAAGCGAAAAATGTTTGTGTTTAAAAAGACAAATAAATACATTTATAGAAAACTCTACCCAACAACAGCAGAATGCATATTTTTTTTAGTGTACGTGGAACATTCCCCAGATAGACGATATTCTGGGCCATAAAACAAACTTTAACAAGTTGAAAAGAACTGAAATTATACAAAGCAAGTTCTCTGACTATAATGGAAGTAAACTAGAAAACAATACCCGAAAGATGTCTGGAAAATTCACAAATATTTGGAAATTAAACACACTTCTGATTAGCCGTGGGTCCAAAGATAGTCACAAGGGAAAGTAGAAAATATTTTCAATTGAATAAAATTGAAAATACAGCAAATCAAAAATTGCAGCTGATACAGTGCTTAGAGAGAAATTAATAGCAATAAATGATTATATTAGAAAAGAAAAAATATTACCAATATCAGGAGTGAAAGAGAGGACGTCACTACAGACTCTACAGACATTAAAAGAATAATAGGGAAATATTACAACAACATTATGCCCAGAAGCTGGATAACTTAGATGAAACAGACAATTTCCTTATAAGATAAACTATCAAAGCCCACTCAAGAAGAAATAGATAACCTGAATAGTCCAATAGTAACTAAAGAAATTGAATTCATAGTTTAAAACCATTCTACAAAGAAAACTCTGGACCCACATGGCTTCCATGGCAAATTTACCAAACGTTTAAGGAAGAAATATTAATTCTACACAAACTCCTCCAGAAAATAGAAGGAACACTTCCCAACTCATTTTATGAGGCTAGATAATACCAAAAGATATTGCAAAAAGACTATAGACCAACTTCCCTCATGCACTTGGACAAATGAACAAAGCACTAGCAAAACAAATTCAGCAATGTATAAAAAGGATAATAATAGTGTTGTGCTGGTAAACTGGCTTTCCGGTTGGTGGGGGGAGCCCTCTTTGTACTGATTTCCATGGTGTAAATCTCCCACCATGGCCAGTTGCAAGTTACCAACATATGGTCACTGAATGTGGAGTTGGGAAAAGATGTGTAGAATCAGCTCTCATGAGCTGGTATAGTCCAGCTTCAGCACATCATGACCCATGCATAATCTTCCCAAGAATGTGAACTGTTCAACATTCAAAAATCAATGAATGTACTTCACCATAACAACAGACTAAAGAAAAGGAAAAAACTGTGAACCAAGAATCGTGCTTAGTTCTATACTTAGCAAAATAAGCCCACCCAAACTGATGCTCCGACAGTTCAGTCCACTTCAGGCCTCACTGTGCTCTGTGTCGCTTGTCCCCTTTTTTGCTTCATTGCTTTGATCATTGCTGTTTCTTTACAAACACCTAGATTACACTCTCTTCCCATGGCCACTGCTTACTCATCCAACATTTTTTAATAGATGCAATGACTCATTGGGAGGAGGGTGAGATATTCCTAGCTCATGCAAAAGATCTACTGAGGTGTATAAACCCATATAATTGGCTCATAAATTTCACACACACACACGCATACCCCCAATGATAAAGAAGTATGTTTGTCCATTTTTATTTCCAATAACACACTCAGGATATTCTTTGTGGGGACTTCTTTTTTATAGTTACTCTAGTGGGGTCATAGGATGGTGAAATGAAGACTAGTTCTTCTCTACTGTTTTGGGAGTACCCTTGGGTCAAGAATGTTGTTGTTGTTGTTGTTTTTAAACATCTTTATTAGAGTATAATTGCTTTACAATGTTGTGTTAGTTTCTGCTATATAACAAAGTGTATCAGCTATATGTATACATATCCCCTCCCTCTTGCATCTCCCTCCCACCCTCCCTATCCTACCCCTCTAGGTGGTCGCAGAGCACCGAGCTGATCTCCCTGTGCTATGCAGCTGCTTCCCACTAGCTATCTGTTTTACATTTGATAGTGTATATATGTCCACACCACTGTCTCACTTTGTCCCAGCTTCGCCCTTCCCCCTCCCAGTGTCCTCAAGTCCATCCTCTATGTCTGCGTCTTTATTCCTGTCCTGCCCCTAGGTTCATCAGAACCTTTTTTGTTGCTTCCATGTACTGGCTATTGTTAATAGTGCTGCAGTGAACATTGTGGTACATGTCTCTTTTTGAATTATGGTTTTCTCAGAATATATGCCCAGTAGTGGGATTGCTGGGTCATATGGTAGTTCTATTTTTAGTTTTTTAAGGAACCTCCATGCTCAACATCTGTAATCATTAGAGAAACGCAAATCAAAACTACAATGAGGTATCACCTCACACCGGTCAGAATGGCCGTCATCAAAAAATCTACAAACAATAAATGCTGGAGAGGGTGTGGAGAAAATGCTGTTCTTTTTTAAATCTTTGTATCAACTCCTGACACACTGCTTGGCACAGAGAGAGATTCACTGCATGTTTGGATGAATGGATGAATGAATAAAAGAGAATTTTGAGCATCCCTCACTTGCCGAGGCTCTCAATTCAAGATTTTAGTGTGAGACTCAAAATACTCACCGTGGAAATGGCTATTCCTTGAAAAGAATGACCATCCCAACTCTACTGTAGTGATCTTCAGCATTTCTCTGCTCATTTCAAAGACATAAAATGAGGGGAGTGGGAACACAGTAATTAAAATTCTCTAGAGAACCTCTTTTAAAGAGATCTGGGCCACCCATATCATCTGAAAAAGTACTGTGGGGCTGGCAGAGTGTTAAATGATGAAAACTGATTACAGTTATGAGACTAGCTTTAGCACTGTTTTGTTGTGTGTAAGGGTTTTGTGTGTTGTTCATACCTTCAACATGTTTGCTCTCTGTACTCATACGCTGATTTTTAAACTTATATTAATGGGTGGGGGGGAACCTGGAACACGACTTTATTCACTTAAGTTTCTATATATCTTTGAATTTTGACATACCATTGATCATATCTGTGATTTATTTAATGCCTAAGTCTCGATCATCTGCTTTACTATGTGATTTCACTGAGATAGAAATGGGGAGTGGTATGGTAACGTGAGTTAATATGGTCTGTGAAATTTCAAAGATTGTTTGCAGGTGGGCTGAGAAGAGGCTGTGTCTGCTTAATTAAGAAGGCCAGACTGGGTGGGATTACTTGTCCCCAGAGGAGGTCAGGCCAAGAGACTTCTTCTGTTTACATGAACTAAACTTTTGAGTTTCCTGATTTGCTTGTCAGCTTTAAAGAAAAGAACCTTTAATTATTTAGGAAAATGGACATTGTCATTCTCCCCCTAAATCCAGGTTTTTAGTTAACAAAAACATACCAAATCACTCCTCAGCACCAATTATCCTTCAAGCTAAGTGACTTGTCTCAGCAACCTCTTGTCATCATTAAGTTAATACTTGCATTGTAGTCAAATTTGGTTTCAGTACCTGGAATACCAGCGTGGTCGTCATTTTCATATTGAATCAGATGTCTGTTTATTCTGATTTTACTAAAGGAAGTTTTTCTCCATCAGGGATGGATGAATGAGATTTACAACTATGATCCAGAAACTTACCATGCGACTTTGACACATTCAGTCTTTGTTCGACTTGAGGGTGGGACTTTAAGGCTTTCAAAGCCCAATAAAAATATATCCAGGAGGGCAAGCTACAATGAAACAAAGCCAGAGGTGACCTACATCAGCCAGAAAATCTACGACCTGTCTGACAGCAAGGTGAGCCCAACTAATTTGGAAGCTTAGATGAATGAAAGCATTTGGAATCTTGGACGCTTTACTGTAATTTTTCCCCTTAAAAGGTTGTGTGTTTAAAGTATTAGTGTAATTTAGAGCAGTGCCTCTCAGACATTAATGTGCATATGAATCACCTGAGCATCTTTCAAAGTACAAAATCTGATTCAGCAGCTATGAGTAGGGCCTGAGAGTCTGCATTTTTATGAGCTCCCAGGTGATATCCATGCTGCTGGTCCACAGACCACACTCTGAGAAGCAAAGGCATCATACACTCTTCTGACTTTGAGAATTAATTTTTTTGGTCAAACAAAAGCCACGTGTGGTGGTGCTAGGCTAATAACTAATGCGAGCTCTGTAAATGTGATAATTATGGAAAATTATGCAAAATAACCACATTTTGATAAAAGTATACTTCTGCTTTTGAGAAATGTAAATTATTTGTTATTCCAAAAAGCTATAGGTTCTCTTTTCTTATAAATCTTGTGAGTGATCTTTGAGTTTCTCCAAAATGGCAGAATTATTTAAAATAGTTTTTTGACAAATTCATTCTTAACTTGTGGTTGATAAACTTGAGCTTCCCATCAGGATCTAATTTGATAAATTCTTTTTTTTCCCCCCAGCTTAGGTTTGGCCCAGGATCATTAAACTCAGTTGATATCCAAACTTAGTTGATGATAATCCATTAAATAATTATTCTGCTACTGTTACCTGAAAATTGTAGATATTTGTAACTCTTGCAAAATTCTTGAATATCTACTTTCTGGAATTATTTTGAAGAATAAGTCATTTCTAAAAATTCTAGTTTCTATAGTCATGTTATGGACAGGTGGTAATTCTCTCACATTCATCATTTTAGTCAAAAATACTATGAAGGGGCTTCCCTGGTGGCACAGTGGTTGAGAGTCCGCCTGCCGATGCAGGGGACACGGGTTCGTGCCCCGGTCCGGGAAGATCCCACATGCCGTGGAGCGGCTAGGTCCATGAGCCATGGCTGCTGAGCCTGCATGTCCGCTGAGCCTGCGCGTCCGGAGCCTGTGCTCCGCAACGGGAGAGGCCACAACAGTGAGAGGCCCACGTACCGCAAAAAAAAAAAAAAAAAAAAAAATACTATGAAGTTTGCATTTGTGCTCTGCACAGTAGTAATGTACAGTGTAGCCAATTCTTAATTTAGTGTGTAAATCCTTTCCCTTTCTCTGTAGATTTATCTTGTGCCTAAAAGTTTGGCTCGAAAGCGAATCTGGAATAAAAAGTACCCCATTTGTATCGAGCTTGGTCGACAAGATGACTTTATGTCTAAGGCCCAGACTGATAAAGAGACTTCTGAAGAAAAGCCACCAGCTGAGAGGGAGTTGGGAGGCGAGGACCCTAAGAAGCCAACCCACCCTCAGGAGGGAACACGATCTGGCCAGCGAGATCAGATACTCTATCTCTTTGGGAGAACTGGCCGAGAAAAAGAGGAGTGGTTTAGGAGATTTATTCTGGCATCTAAGCTGAAGTTGGAAACCAAGAAGCCACCTGGTGTCTCTGGAAGTAAACCAGGTAATGACATGTGTGCTAAATGCTTATGTATTTTTAAAGGGCCTGTGGGAGAATCAAGAGAGAGTCCCAGGTAGGAAGAGAGGAAGACCACCCTGAATTGATGACTATCTGCCACCTAAGGTGTATTCATGGATAATTTGCCTTCTAGGCTGCTCACTGCAATACTTTGTACTGAATCATTTAACCAGTGATGGAACCATTTGCAGATGTATGTTTTTTTTGCCTCTGCTGGTTCCTTAAGGATTATATCAATATTTATGTTTATGTACTGTGGCTCCTCTGAGAGAAGCAGCAGCAGGAGAGCCCTAGTTATAGTAAGAAGGCCAGTGAGAAGGCAGCTTATGCTCTCAAGCTCCTGGCCTTCGACACGGCCTCCACGCCTGAGATTGCCATCGAAGCACAGAATCCTTGGCCTCCTGACTCACTGCATTTGCATCTATTACCCTGTGCCTCTGCTCATTTCCTATCCCTCTGTCCCATGTACTTTGCTTGGAACAGCACTGAATCTCTCTCCGTCCTCCAGACATACTGTGCCCTGTCATTGCTTTTTGCGTATGCTGTTTCCTCTACCTGGAATGCTCTTCCCCCACCTAGACCGGGAAAATGCCAACTATTTCTTCAAGGGGCAGTCCAGAGGTCACTACCTGTGAAAGTCACTGCTGGAGGAAGCGCCTCTCAGCTCTTGGGCAGAGGGCCTCACCCTGTTCCTTCTGCCTGAAAGTCCTTTAGTCGTGCTTCAGTTACAGTGCTTATTACAGAAAATTGTGATTTATTTGCCTAGGTGCCCGAGTTCAAGGGCAGGGATTGTGTATGTCTTATTATTCTTTCTAATGTGGTGTTGGCCCAGAGAAAGTGCTCAATGAAAAATGTGTTGAATGGGCTTCCCTGGTGGCGCAGTGGTTGAGAGTCCGCCTGCCAATGCAGGGGACACGGGTTTGTGCCCCGGTCCGGGAAGATCCCACATGCCGCGGAGCGGCTGGGCCCGTGGGCCATGGCCGCTGAGCCTGCGCGTCCGGAGCCTGTGCTCCGCAACGGGAGAGGCCACGACAGGGAGAGGCCTGCATACCGCAAAAAAAAAAAGAAGAAAAATGTGTTGAATGAATGAATGAAAGATGTTTGTCCATTCACAGCTTACAGCAATTCCAGTTGGCTTTCTGCCCACTTTCTGTGTGCCCCTTGGGGTGTGTCAGTCCTTCATCTGACCCCAAGAGAGCACCAGAAAAAAAGAAAAAGGTACCTACCAGATATGTATCATGGCTCCCATTCCTCTGAACTGTCTTGAAGAAGAATAAAAACTGTTCTACAAAGTTATCTATCATTACAATGGAAGGTGTCTTTCAGGGTGGGAAATAACCTTATAATTATGTATTTTAAAAATAGTCATTTATAGCATTTTAGCTGCTTTTCGACTGAACCCAGTGGAGTTTGCTCTGTGTTCCATTTCCTTGGCCGTCGTTTTCCTCATCTGTGTTAACAGCCATCACTTCTTTGCTCCAGGGGTTTTGCCCTCACACAGCAGACACAACAGTCCCTCGGGGCACCTGACCCACAGCCGCAGCAGCAGCAAAGGCAGCGTGGAGGAGATCATGCCCCAGCCGAAGCAGAAGGAGCTAGCGGGCAGTGTACGGCAGAAGATGCTTCTGGACTATGGTGTGTACATGGCCAGGTGTGTCCCCCAAGAAAACCGAAGCCCCCAAAGGAGCCCAACGCAGAGTGCGGAGAGCAGCCCCACAGCTGGGAAGAAGGTAAAGCTGGCTGCCTGGGGGTAGCTTTTTTGCTTTTAGATTCGTTTCGTCATACATAAGCCCTTTGAGCGCCTCTTTTGTACCAGGCCCTGTTCTAGGCATTGGGGACACAGTGCTGAACCAGACAGATGAGGGCTGTGCTCTTAGGGAGCTTGGGCTCTAGTCAAGGAGACAGCAAGCAGCAAACATCAGGTGCCAATAAGCATTAAAATAAAGACAAATAGGGCTTCCCTGGTGGTGCAGTGGTTGGGAGTCTGCCTGCCGATGCAGGGGACGCGGGTTCATGCCCCGGTCCGGGAAGATCCCACATGCCGCGGAGCGACTAGGCTTGTGTGAGCCGTGGCCGCTGAGCCTGCGCATCTGGAGCCTGTGCTCCGCAACAGGAGAGGCCCGCGTATAGCAAAAAAAAAAAAAAAAAAAAAAAAAGACAAATAAGGGAGGATGGAAAGTGGCCAGAACTGCTGTTTTAGATTGTGGTCGAGGGCAGCCTCTTTGAGGTCGTGACATTTGGGCAGAGACCTGACCAAAGTCAGGAAGTGAGCCCTGGCGATCTGTGTGAGAGGAGCATTCCAGGTGCAGGGACCAGAAAGTACAAAGGCCCTGAAGCAGGCCTGTGGTTGGAGTATTCAGGGAACTGTGGTGAGGTCAGTGTAGGTGACAGTGAGCAAGGGACAGAGGCAGGGCCTCGTCAGATCAATTCCTTGTCCGGTCAGATCATGGGAGGCCCTGGTAGGGTTTTGAGCAGGGGCTAATGTTGATCTGACTTGAGTTTAAAAAGTCATGTGGAGACTGGAGAAGGGGCAGTAGGAGGAAGGGGCGGTGGGAGGTGATCGTGGCAGCAGAGCATGGGGCTAGACTGAGGTGGTCATAGCAGTTGGTGAGAAGTGGCGGTCTTGGGGATACTGTTGGAGGGAAGCTGTCTGGATTTGCAGATGAATTCCATGTGGCATGGGGAGAACCAAAGGAGTCAGAGATTACCCCTAGCTTTTGACCTGAGCAACTGGGCCATCAGTAGGGAAATCCACAGAATCATTAGCAATAGAGGTCTGATTCCTCAATAACCATTGTATTCTCAAATTCTCAGACTCCTCAGCTGTGTCCAGGGCTTTTGAAGGTTTACCATATGCATTATTTGCAAAATGTAACAAGCTGGACATTGACTCAAGATCATTTGTGATAAGATAACTAATATAAGCTGCCATATGTCAGACTCTGTTAGACACTGTAATAGAATTTACTCTGATCCCTTGAACAGTCTTGCAAACCAGGTGGTATTCTCTCCATTTTATAGATGGAGAAACCAAACTTCACAGAAGTTAAGTAGCTTAATGTCACAGTTGCTAAGTGATGGAGTGCACAAAACCTGATCTGAGACTCCGAGGCCCTTTGGCTGCCAGGACTGCCGTCTCAGTGGGTCATTCTCAGACTGTGCTTGACCTGAGGCCTCCAGCCGCTAAGCCCCCTCAGGTTCTGAGGCACAGCCTCCCGCCCGTGGAGCTCAAAGCCTGTTTCTTCCATGTTCAGTTACTAAAGTGTTTGACCTCTTATAGTGACTGTATTTCTGTTAACGGGAAGCATTTGGTGCCTTCCTCTTTGTGCTTTCAGGCTTTAGTGATTCTGTTGACCCTCTTCAGTGTGGAAGAGGCCCCAGAACCTTCATCCAGCCTACTTTGTCAGGGTCAAAAAAGACCATATGCCTTTGCTGGCCTCTGACCCACCGCCTCCCCCTCTGACCTAAGTTACCAGCTAGAGTGGAAGTAGACTTCCCTCTAAGCTAGAGCGGGGTAATAGAAAACTGCTCTGGAAATGTCCTGTTTACCACCACTGAGTCCCACTCCCTGTAATTCCCTTTCTGCCTGGGCTGTCAGCTGTCTGGATTCTCATTAGACTCAGGAAAATCAGGAGGAGAATTGTGTGATGTAAGAAGAAAAGGATCTAATAAATAAATGCTTGCTTTTTAAAAAAGAGTTATAGAACATCGCTTCCTCAATATGTGTTACATGTGCCTGTTGTATTGTGTAATCACTGGGGTCTGTGGAAGCCCCAGGAGGGCCTGGGAGGTCCTGCTGGCACAGAGCCTGGCCCCTCAACCTTGTGCTGCTGTCGCTGGGGTCGAGTGGGGGTGTCTCTGGTACAAACCTTTCTTCCAGGCACTTAGCACTTAACCCCTTTAAACACCAGAACCTTCTTTTCATCTTCTAAGTTAAGTCTGATGAAGGTCTTTAAAAACCACATTGTACTTTCTGTCCCCCTTAGGCAGAGCGGGCAGGGATGGTTTAATCTTTTGCCTGGTGATTTAAAGACTCAGTACAACACATGGAAATTCAGGCCTGTTGTCCTGCAGGGCTACTGAGGTCAGGCCTTTCACCCCCGTCTGAACCATCCCAGACCACAGACTCTGCAGCATTTTCTGTCAGTTGTCAGTTGGCTGGTGTTAGTGTGTGTCCTTCTAGTTCCCTTTCCTTGAGTGCTTATCCTCATCTCCCACCCCTACCCCTAATTTAATGGTTCTAATCTGCATGGGCTAGGCAACCAGAGAGCCAGAATTGTGTGAACACAGATAACTGTCTTTGAAAGAGGGGCTTTTGAAGCAAGTGCGTGAGCTTTAGTGCTGGGCTCTCATGTCCACTTGGCCTGTCTGAAGCATGTGTGGGCCACGTCCTGGCTCTCAGGAGTGGTCTGGTAGGAGAGACAGTCATGAATAAGGTATAGGTGTATGTTTTACTTATCTATTGCTGTGTAACAAATAGCCTCAAATGGGGTGGCTTAAAACAATAACAGTGATTTATTTTGCTCACAATTTTGTAATTTGACCGGGCCAGTGCAACCTTCTCTCTGCTCCACGCAGTGTCAGCTAGGGAGGCTGGACTGGGGGCTGGAGGACCTGCTTCCAAGATGGCACTTGCATGGCTGGCAAGTAGTTGCTGGGCGGTGGCTTGGAGCTTAGCTAGGGCTGGGGGCTGTGGGCCTTGGTTCTTCCCCATGTGGCCTGGGCTTCCTTCAGTTGTGGTGACTGGGTTTCAAGCAAAGCATCCCTAGAGAAAGAGCCAAGGGGGCTTTTTATGACCTAATCTCAGAAGTAAAATAATGTCACTTCCTTCCTGCTCCATTAGTCAAAGTAGTCAAAAAGCCCTCCCAGCTTCAAGGAGAGGGGCATAGATTCCACCTCTTGCTGAGGGAGTAGCAAATTCTTAGAAGAGCATCTGGGATGGGAAGTATCATTGCACCATTTTTGAGAAATAAGGTCTGCTACAGTATTTATTCCTATGCTCTTTTAATTACTTTTCATGCTTTCCTTTTCAGTGGAGATAGTTCTCTACTAGTTTTATTTCTCTTTAATTCTGTAATTTGAGCAAATGAGGACCTTCCCCCACCCCCTCTTTAATTTTCTTTTCTTTTCTGTGCCTGTGAAGCTTTAACATGGTTCCAAAAACCAAAACTGTACAAAGACATATTCAGAAAAGTGCCGTCTCCCCCGCCCTATTCCTTCTATTCATCCATGCCATCCCCCCACCCCCACCCCAGTAGTGAACCGGTCTCATTAGTCTCTGGCTCATCCTCTCTGGGTTCATTTCCCCTCCTGTCTTACTCAAAGGGTGGCACTCCATGGATACTCTTTTGCACACTTTCTTCACTTACCAGTACATTCTGGAAATCACTCCACATCAGTTCTTAGATATCGCCCCTTCCTCTTGTTTTTCAGCAACTGCAAAGACTGACTCCATTGTGTGAATGTTCCATAGTATATTCATTCTCTTATATGGGTGTATGGGTGGTTTGTAATATTTTTCAATTACAAACAATGCTGCAATGAACAACCTTGTATATGTGTATTTTTGTGTTGTTGGGGGTATATCTTCAAGGTGATATCTTACGAGAATGTCAGAATGTAAACTCACGTGTAGTTTTGTTAGATATTGCCAAATGCCTCTCCATAAGGGTTGCACCAATGTTCATTCCCACTGGTAATAAGAATGCCTGTTTCCCCACAATTTTGCCAAATGTGGACCTTTTGGACATGGTCATTAGTGCTCATCCTTCCTGCCAAAGATGGCCAGGTTATTTCTTTGGGTTCATATTGCCTCTGCTGTCATGAGTCCAAGAGGAACTGAAAGGGGTCAGAGACACAAAGGAACCTTTGACACCTCTTCATGTTACACTGTCACTTCATCAGTGTCGGCACCACCCAGACGCTTACCCAGGGTAGCATGCCCCCTCCTCTTCTATACAAGGAGCTTGGGACACAGCACCAGCCTTTGCCCCACCCTGCTGCTGCTTCTTACAGGCCATGTTCAAAGCATCTCTCACCCTGAGGGCTCCAGGTCTAATGGAACCTTCTATACACTTAGCCTCCTTTCTCACACGTGGCCCAGTGCTAAACTGGGTCAGGAGGTGAGTAGGGCCACAGTTGCTCAGGAGCCAAACCAATGTTAAAAACAGCCAGTGATAATTAGTAAATATAGACTAGATTTGTATTAAACAATGCTAGAACACTTTTGGTAGTTATTCTTACCCATAATAATTAAAAACAAGTTCGGGGGATTCTGAAATCACTTTGGAGCTCAAAATTTGAATTATAAAATACTGCTATTTTGGAGGAAGGGCCTGGTTCTCCAGATGTTTAGTGGTTAGTGATCGGTCGCTGAGCCCTGACTTGCCCTTGTGACTCCGCTTTATCTCACAAACACAGACTGTACCAGCCTCTGAAGTCTCCAAACCCCTGTGATCTTGGCGCCATTTTCTCTCTTCTCAGGCAGCTTAACCTCTAGAATAGTGAGACCATGAGGCTGGCTGAGGAGACCCAGAGCTTGATCATCTTGTTGAGGTAGTCTGCTTGGTTTGAGGAGAAGATATAAACAGCAATTAAGAAAATGAGGAAACTCTTTTAAGAAGTGTCTAAAGGTGGGATAGTATTACCCCTAGTGTTGGTACCTCAGGAAGGGAGACCCCATGGGCAGCCTGTGGATTTACTCAAAGGTGTGAGGCCAGGGAGGCTACTAGTTCTTTATGCCCTGAAGCAGCCTGCCTGGGAGGGAGGACCATTGGTGAGGCAGTGCTGTGCTTGTTCACCAAGTGTGAGGCTCTGGTGTTCAGATCACATCAGGCACTGCCACTCTCCTTTTCAATGGAAGGTTTTCAGAAATACTTAAAGGTCATGTAGGCTGCCCCAGGTTTGGAGAGTCCTGTCTTCATTATTGCTAGTTCCACTAATTATCTTGTTACCTACAAACTGGATCATAAGATACTACATCCTGTTTGGTGTTATCAGGAGATAAGAACTCTACAAAGCAAATAGGAATCAAACAGAAACCAGGAAATCTTAATTGGCAGAATGGTTTCCCAAGGCTTCCCCTTTCCAAGCTCAGAGTCAGCTTTTTAAACATGTAAAAGTGGAATTTCAAAGTGTTTATCATACAGTAATTTAAAAATATAAAGCCATATATCCAATATAAAAATAAATTTTAGGAAGGATACAGACAAGAGTGCCAAGACAGTTCAGTGGGGGAAAGAATAGTCTTTTCAACAAATAGTGCTGGAGCAACTGGACATCCACATGCAAAAGAATGAGGTCAGACCCCTCCCTCATACCATATACAAAAATTAACTCAAAATGGATCATGGACCTTAAGGCAAGAGCTAAAACTATGAAACTCTTCAAATAAAATATAGGAGTAAATCTCTGTGAATTGGGGCTAGGTGTAAAGACGTCTAAGATAAGATACCAAAAGTACACGCAACCAAAGAAAAAATAGGTAAATTGGACTTCATCAAAATTACAAACTTTTGTGTGCAAACAGTACTATCAAGAATGTGAAAAGACAACCCACAGAGTTTGCAAATCATATGTCTAAGGGTCTTGTACCCAGAATATATAAAGGACTCCTGTAATTCAATGATAAAAGGTAAATAACCCAATTAAGAAATGGGCAAAGGATCTGGATAGATATTTCTGCAAAGAAGATATACAACTGGCCAGTAAGTGTATAAAAAGATATTCAGTCATTAGCCATCAGGGAAATGCAAATCAAAACCATAATGCAGGGCTTCCCTGGTGGCACAGTGGTTGAGAGTCCGCCTGCCGATGCAGGGGACACGGGCTTGTGCCCCAGTCCGGGAAGATCCCACATGCCACGGAGCGGCT
>NC_041227.1:121000996-121012571 GCF_002837175.3 Physeter macrocephalus
GCCTGTGCTCCTCAACGGGAGAGGCCACAACAGTGAAAGGCCCGCGTACCGCAAAAAAAACAAAACAAAAAAAACCATAATGCAATGCTACGTCCAAACCACTAGGATGGCTAGAATAAAAAAGACAGATAATAACAATGATTCACGAGGATGTGTGTGGAGAAACAGGAACCCTTGTATAGTGGGAATGTAAAATGACACAGCTGCTGTGGAAAGCAGCTGGTGGTTCCTCAGAATGTTAAACATAGAGGTCTATGATCCAGCAGTTCCACTCCTATGTGTATATCCAAGAGAAATGAATGAAAATCTAGGTCCACACAAAAACTTGTACACAACTGTTCATTGCAGTGTTATTCACAATAGCAAGAAGTGGAAAACAACTCAAATATCCCTCAGTTGAAGAATGGACAAAGTGTGGTATATGCACATAATAGAATATTATTCCATAATAAAAAGGAATGATGTACTGATACATGCTACAGCATGGATGACCTTGGAAACATTATGCTTTGTGCAAAAAGTCAGCCATAAAGGAACACAAATCGTGTGATTCAGTTTATATGAAATGTCCAGAGTAGGCAGATTCACTGCGACAGATATGTGGTTAGTTGCCTTGGGCTGGTGGGGATGGAGCTGGGAGGAATGGGGAGTGACCACTAGTGGATACAGGGTTTCTTTGGGGGTGATGAAGATATTCTAAAATTGATTGTGGTGATGCCTTCACACTCTGAATATACCAATACCACTGATGATGCTTTTTAAATGGGTGAATTGTATGGTATGTGAATTATATCTCAATAAATCTGTTTTTAAAAAAGGATACAAAACCATGTTAGTTATGCTTATTTTGTAAAGTTATGTATTCTTTATATATATATATATATATACATACATACACACACACACACACATTGAAAACAGACTGAAAGGAAATATAGTTAAAATGTTTTAAATAAGTATATCTGGATAATGGGATTATGGGTGTTTTCTCTAGTAAATATGCTTGTTTTTGGAATTGGGGAAACAGCTAACGGGGAGGGTCTTCCGCTGTGCCTTCTCCTGGGCCAGGCAGCCATTTGTGAAGCCCTCATGACATCAGATGGTGTGCGACCAGACCTTAGCAGCAAAGCCACCAAGCTGTCTTTGCCCCTAAAAAGCTGGGCTGATCGCCTGGCTATTTGTAATAGGAAAAGTTACACCACAAAAAGTAAATCTGTACTGTTTTCTTTTTACAGGTTGGTTTTTAATAAAATATCTCCCAAGAGCTACTCAGACAGTTACAATAGTCTTGCTTTAGCTTCGGGCCATTGAACTCTCTAAACTTTATTTTGGAAGCCATTTTTAGAAACGTACCCTTTCTAAATGTACATCTTTAGTTGAAGTGGTAAAGTGAACCTGCTTCTCACATTCCTTCCTGCAGCCAAACAGCAGCATTAGGAAATGTGTGCACATGTATTGTTTATGGTCTTAAATTTGTATGTCTTCCATTGGAAGTGAGTTCTTCCTAGCAGCCTGTTGAATCCAGATTTTGTTCTTAAAGCTGCTTTGATGCATTGTCAGTGTTCTGCTGCTCATGGATTTTTCTTTGTTCCCAATGAGTCTGTGGAGAGAAGCCTGCATTAGGAAAAGGAACAGTTGAAAAGAAAAAACAACCTCCTTGTCAGTTATTTCAGAAATTTGTTTCCACATCATATGCCTTTGGCTTGGACAAAAGTTGTGAAATAGCCTTTGTTTCATGCTATTTTGTGTTAAGCCTGTTTCCTGTGAATAACTAGGGTTGTAAGGAAAGGTTAGTAAAGAGTCAGCTCTCCCACATGAGAAGGGAAAAAATTACCTCTTCTCTTGTGCAGCCTACGAATCTGAGTGAGACGTGCACTGCCCTGCGTGGGCAGCCTCTTGGCACTGCCCGGATCCCTGGGGGAGGAGGGTATTGTCCCTGGGTGAGTGTTTACTCAGAAGTCTGCATAGATAATCTGATGTGACTCAAAGACGGTAACCTCAGAAAAGCTAGACCAGATCCCCTTGGGGAGGGGTGCAGATGTTCAGGCAGAGAGAAGAGCGATTCCAAAAACCACGCACAGCTTGAGGCATGACTGAGTGCTCGCTGGGCACAGGCTTCCACTCGACCATCCAGAACCTGGTGGTAGAGATGCCTCGGTTGATATCAGAAGCCTTTACAGCACCAGAAGAGCACAGAGAGAGTACCCTACAGCCATTCACACAAGGCAGCTAGAGCCATGTCTTCTGAAATGCAGTGACCAACATGTATTATTTTTTAAACCAGAGTTTAATTTTTTTTAAATGAGACTCGCCGACATTTATAAGGGAGAACTTTGAAAATACCCCAATTTGAAGGACTCCTAGAACATAGGATATCCCTGCTTATATGCAGTAACATTAGACTGAGAAATGCAGGTGAACCCCCAGGCCCCCAAAGCGAGAGACGGCACAAGCCCTGATGAGAGCGGAGGACAGGTGGGTTCTGGGCGGTCTGCCAGGCCCTGCACAAGCTCAGTGACCAGTTCAACTGGGTCAGACCCTAAGGACTCCAGGCTTCAGAAAAATCACACATAGGTCCCTGCCATAGACCTTTAGGACACTCACAGGTCATCAGATCTCTAAGTGTCAAATCCACAAGCACCAGGCCACCCGTGTACTCTGCCCCCGGCTTAGGACAGCTGTGCGGGGGGCGTGGTCACGGCTGCGCAGGACAGACGTCACCGGTGTGAACCCACACGCGCGTGGAGCACAGAGACCGTGAGGCGTGTGGTGTAGGTGATGGCTGCAGGCAGCCGTGAGGGCAAGGCAGATGCGTTTGTATAAACCGCAGAGGGAAGAGAAAGGGTGAGCAATCCACAGATTCCTGCATTTCTAGTTCTTTTAGTCTTTGCTTTCCAAGGCGAATTGTTTCTCTAAGGCTATCACCTAATTAGAGACCTCGGCACAAGGACGTGTCTGTCACACCCGGGCCCGGTCACACCCCATTCCTCCCACCGGACACAGCAGGTGGAGGGCAGGGAGGAGGCTGTGAGTCAGGCTGTGCCGTGTGAACCAGGGGCCTCGGGCAGGGTGCTGAACAGTTCCGAGTCTGTTTGCTCCTGCCTAAAATAGAAGTAAAGTTCTGTCTTTCCGGGGTATTGTGAGATGTAAATGAGGGAACCTGAGAAGGAATCTTATCATAGGGCCTGGCGTGGGTTCAGTGGACACCACCAAGCATTGCCTGCACTACCACACCGTCCGTGGGTGTCACGGCCGCTTCTCCCTTCTGCTTCACCCCGACCCTGGCCCTCTCCAGGCAAGAATCCATGGTCTAATTCTTAGCCTTGGAAATTGGAGGCTAACAGGGTTTGCTCTTTTCCCACCTTGCACATTGGCCACAACAGATGTTTCAGGTGGATTGTATCAAGTGGAGCTGAAGCCCAGGGTGTTTCACGGGGCTGAGATGGGTGAGAACAGCTGTAGGAGTTTCACAGAATTCCTCTCTCTAATCCAGGGCTGTGGGTCTCAACCTCACCTGTTCATTACATCAGTGAGAGAGTTTCTAAAAATCCTCATACCCACTTAAATCTGTATCGCTGGATACAAGACCCAGACACCAGTATTTCTAAGCACTCTCTGCCCCTCGCCCAGGAGAATCATGACCTCCCAAGAGTCAGGCTGAATGTGAGAGTCCTGGCCATTGAGAAACTCTGGGGCTGCCTAGTGAGACCAGCTCGACGGTTACATGTCCTGGGATCCTTAGCTGGAAGAAAGAGGCGGACGTTTGATCAGATGTGTCATTGACTCAGAATGTTGGTACCAAGCTAATTTGGGGGGAGGGGAGGGGTAGGGTCATACGGCTGAGCTAATTGTATGAAATATTAGCTGGTTCACAAGAAGACTGGTAGAAGAAGAAAATACAGAGGAGTTTTTATCTGTGATGGTGGCTTTTGTTTCTCTTTTTCTATTCACCGATACAACAAGGGACTTGTAATTTATAGGGAAGAAATGCGACTCACGTGGCCAGTCCCCCTTCTCTAGAGGGAGAGACCTTCAGTGACTTTATAAAAATAAGCCCCTGGCTTTCTCTCCAGTTGCTTTCTAGTTAATTCTGGTCCTTTTTCTTTTACCAGTTGCCAGAGGCTCCACCCTCTGAGGAGGAAGAACAGGAAGCCTGGGTGAATGCCTTGCTTGGAAGAATGTTTTGGGACTTCTTAGGAGAGAAGTACTGGTCTGATCTGGTGTCTAAGAAAATCCAAATGAAACTCAGCAAAATAAAGGTATCGTTTTCCACCCAAGAGGCTTCCGATTCATCACGTCTTAATTTCTAGAAGTTTTGTACATTATATCCTAAGTGAAAAATCATTTGGTTTAAAACGTATAACAAATGGGAGTAGTAAGTTCTTATCAAATAACACATCTGGGCTGTGACCTTGACCATAGACTAACTGCCTCTGGGGATGTAGTGAGTGTTCCTGTTTATTTTTTCCCCTTCTATTGCCCTCATTGTTATTCACTCTGGGTGAGAATCCAGAATTTGGTTTGGGAAAATGGGAGCTGTTGCAGCTGGTTGGTTATATAGAATTGTGTCATCTTTAAGTTAGTAATGAACTTAAATTGTATGGCCGACAGCCCACCCAGCCTGACAATCTTGGCCACACAGCATGTGCTCTGAGGAAAATGCCAGACTACTTAAGACCTCTTTCCCAACTCCCTCTCAAAGCTGGGAAAGCTACCATTGTGCTCTAAATGTGTCTGCATTTGACCTTTGCTTCTGGCCAGATGGTATTTTATTTTGGGCTCTCTGTTTGCTGAAGAAACAGTCCCGGTGCTGATGTAGGCCCACTTGGAAGTGAGTTTAAACTTGCGTAAGTATTCTTCACAATTGCCACTAAATGACTCATTTAGTACCACGTTTACTTAGAAGTAAGTTTTTGATCCATTGAAGACCCAACCAAGGAAGAGTCACTTCGGTCCCCAGATCTTCGTGGAGAGCTTACACAGTCAGCAGCTTAAGTCAGTGGATCTTTTAGGTCATAGATACCTTTGAGAAGCAGAAACATATGGATCCTTTCCCAGAAAAATGCCCTGTGACACAAAATTTTGCCCATGATTTCAGAGAGTTCAAGGACTCCAGGTTAGGAGATGGTGAGTCACGGTAAAGTTATGTTGGAAAAAATGTGGGCATGGGGGAGCTTCGATTTGATTCCTGTTGTGCCTTTGGGTCATGAACAGAGCCTTCCTGGCACAGTCGGGCTCTCTGCCACTCCGGCCGCTGTCACCCCTTCCCCAGGCCCCGATGAAGAGGAGGGGCCTCCTCAGCTGGAAGAGCGGATTTCAAGGCAGAATTCGGGGCAGGTGTTTGGGAGGGCTCTGTTGACAAGGGTCAGCCTGTTTGTGTTCTTCAGGCGAGTGAGGGTCGAGCGCTCTGCTAGCCAGGTCCGTAGGGGGAGCAGGAAGCAGTGTTTGGAGAGGAGAGGCCAGCAGCCACCCTGGAGTTCACTCAACCTCCTCCTCTTTTTGGGAAATGACGGAGGCCTTGAGTTTCTGGGTTGAGGCACACGGGCGGGGCTGGTGCTGCTCTTTTCCCAGACACTGTCATGGGTGCTTCCCTGAGCAGGAGGGCTCTGGGTCCTGGCGACAAAACAGTGCACGCCTGGGCTGCAGAGGGACACCACTCTCGCCGCTACACACGTTCCAGTACAGACCCGGAGTGGGTGTCGGAGGGCTTCTCTCTGGCGCTGGGAGTCCTCGGGGCCAACCTCCACCCCGGATTGAGAACCCTGGGCTCCCTCAACCCAGAGGAGGTTGACGAAGGTCTTTCATTTTCATCTTCTCCCTTCGCTGACCCTGTGGGCTTCTGCAGGGTACAGAGATAAACTCTCGTCTGTGTTTTGAGGTCAGAAGTGCTAGGGGGTTAGGGTGGGGAAAGTGGTCCTGATCCAGCAGCGCCGGCAGTTCAGAGGCGGGGGCTGTACTCCCCCCACTGGCAGCCTCAGCGCCTCCCACCATCCACCCCGACCTGAGCTGCTGTCCTGGGAAGTGCCCTGCAGACCAGAGGGGACCCTGGTGATGGAATAAACGGGAAGGCAGCGGGAGATTACCCCCATTCTGAACCTGCCATCCCCCCTGCCGAGAGAACTCTTACTATCACCAAATATCCAGGTATCCTTGGGAAGGGCTGTTTCTTAAATATAGTAGTGAGTGTTGGTTAATGGCCAGTCAAGAACCAGAATGGCTGGAGGAGCCTGAGCTGCCCCCTGTGACAAAGATCCCCCCTGTCTTCTGGTCTCCTTGAGGGCCTGACATATGGAGGGCGCTTTGCTGGCTGCGGTGATTGTCACCCTCACCCGTGATAAATAACTCACGTTGTGGAAGTGCAGCCCTGTGTGTGTATCTGGTGCCCGGTGATGGGTTTAAAATAAGCTGAGTTTCTGCCTCCACGGCAAGGACACCCCGGGCCTTGGCCGGCTGCTCCGGCACCACCTTGGAGCCCTCAGTAGTTATGGCCTCTGTGCCCATGTCAGCAAATGCTGCTCTTATTGCAGCGGCTTCTAACTCAACCCCCACCAACCTGGAGAACGCCCAGCCCCCAGCTGGGTTTACCCAGGAGGGTAAAGAACACACAGTGGGTTCCCGTCTCACTGTGGTGCCCTTAGGGTGGGAAGAAGAGAGTCTGTGGTTGAAAAGAGCAGGAGGGGGAGTGACCTTTCCTTGCCTCCCCCACCCCCCGCGCCCCCCGACCCCCTGCCGCCCGACAGGGCAAGAAGGAAGCAGCTCTAGGGCCTGGTCCTGAGTTTTGATTCAGATCAGAGATCTGAGCAAGGAGGGAGTGAGAGGGGGTTGGTTAGAAATGTTGCAGAATCTTGGAGTTGGGTGCTCAGGTGAATAAGTAGGAAACTCCCTGCTGACCTCCTCTCCCCATCCTGCTTACTGGTGATGAGTGCCCGTCCCACCCCACCAAGCGTTTCTCAGTCCCCGCTTCCTTCAGTTCCCTCCTCCATCTTCGGCCCTGCCTCAGGCCCTTCCTCTGCCCTCTCGGGGACTCCAGGGAGCGGGATGGAGTGGGGAGGGAGGCTGGACGGGGCGCAAGGAGGGGCACCATGTTCTCTGCGTATACTTCCCTGGCTCAGTGTCCACTGCTGTTCCCATAGAAACCTGGCGTGCCTCAGAAACACTGGGCATTAGGATGACAATAATAGACAAAAAGGACTGGGGCAAGGGTGCAAGATTTGGGCTACATTTTTGGCCAAGTATCATTCTGTAGGCTGATTGGGAGGCCAACCACCACATAACATTAATGCTCTGGAAAAAGGTTTTCCAAATAAAGCAACCACCAATTCAAAAGGCACATTTGAATACTGTCTCTAGTCACATTTTGTCCATCTCAGACATCATGACCTCTTTAAATTAACACCTCCATCCCCACAGAAAGTCAGAGATGAAATTCCCTGACTGGTGAATCCTAAAAGTGTCTAAGTTCCTCTGCAGAGAGACAGCTGAAGAGGTCCAGCCAAAATAGGCACTAAATTCATGTCTGGCTAGATGCTCTTCATTTTATGGGAAATGTTCAGCGTATGTTCCATTTTTTTTAACTCTTACTTATATTCTAAATTTTACTAAAATTATTCTAATGTTCAACTGGAGCAGTCCTTATGAGAATAAGAAAAGTCTGGGGGAAAAGAAAAGAGAGGGACTTGCCAAATTTAAAAATGTATTTTAAAGCTACAGTAACAAAACCACTTTGATACCAATAGGAAACAGTGCTCAGTACAGACTCCAGTGCAATGGGAATCCCATAAGGAAAGGTGGCTTTGCAGGTCAGTAGGGAAAGATTTGGTTGTTAAAAAAAAATAGGTTAAGACACCTGACTAGCCACTGGGAAAAAAAAAATAAGGTGGATTCCTAGTTTACATCTTACATTAAAATTAGGACTGGACTAAAGATTTTTTTAATGTACATACATATACATAAATCCAGGTCAAGGAAACAGGTCAATTAATTCTCTGCTCTCGAGGTGAAGTAGGAATTTCTAAGCATGATACCAGCACTCTTACGTTAGTTCATTTAGAGTAAATTTCTACTGACAGCTGTGTTAGTTGGGGTCCCAGCGGAAAACAGATGGCACATTCAGTGCAGCAAGCTGGGGAAGGATTTATGAAGATGTGGGCCGATGCAGAGAAACCGAAAGGCATAGTGCAGCACTCCAGGGCTGGAGGGGTGGGGAGCGGTTAACCCAGACTCGGGCAGGGTGTCTAGGTGGAGGGGCTGCCTGTCTGACAGGAGCTGTGGCCTCAGTAGAGGGAGGGGACAAATGCCTGACAGTTCTCCTCTCCGTGTACCTCCCCGCACCCTGCCCACTGGTGTGTCCCACTGGTCAAGCCCGACCAGAAGCCAGAGGGCAAGAGTCCATCGATGCGGTTCCCGCAGACCAGCCTCTCGGGATGTAGGGAGGAACTCGATCCCAGGGGGACAAAGGGAAAATATCCAGCACAGGGTCAAGGGATGTGATTTTTTTTTTTTTCCAAGGATTTTAATACATGTTGTGAGTTGGCCTACAGGAAATGTTGTAGTGATTTCCTAACTCCTCCCTAGTAGTCTAAGAGAGGTCCATTTTCCCGGCCTTCAGCCAACTCTGGGCATTATTAACCTGACCAGCATGGCTCGTTCCTTCTCCACAGTCTGGTCTCTGGCCACACGCCACCCTCAGGGAAGCCTTCGCTGACCTCCTTATCCAAGACGGCCCAGCCTCCCTCTGCTCCGTTACCCGCCTTACCTTCTCTGTGGCACCGGTCACGCTCTGCAGTTATAGGTCATTTGTCTGCTTATCTGTCTGTTCCTGCCTCTTCATCAGAAGCCCCACGAGAGCAAGGACCTTGCTTCTCTCGTCCGCGGCTCTGTCTGTAGTACACTGCCTAGTACGTGGTGTGTGCTCAATAAATTTTGGTTGAATAAATGTGTCCCCCAAACCTTGACCATTGTTCCCTCTGAGAGTATGTTGACTTCTGGCATTTACCAGGTTCCTAACGAGTCTCCTTGGTTGTTTCCTTCTGTCCTCCAGCTCCCCTACTTCATGAATGAGCTAACTCTGACGGAGCTCGACATGGGAGTAGCTGTGCCAAAAATCCTTCAGGCCTTCAAGCCTTACGTTGATCACCAAGGTAACTCTTAACTGACTCCAGAGAGGAGTGGAGCATTTATATGAGCGTTAGAATGTTGCCGTCGCTGCAGATTGAATACCAAGGCTTTGTGTTGGGAGGGAGTTGGGGGCGTTTTAACCATATTTCATGTTGCGTGTCTTCTGTTCTTAATGGTCACAGCCTGAAACCGGTGGGGAGTAGATCAGGACTCCCACTCCTAGCCCTTCTGGTCTTCTGGATCCTTACAGGTCCTCCTCCAGCCCAAAGATGCCCACATGCCAGTTAACGGGGGCCCGGCCCCACATGGTCACAGCCCTTGCCACGGTGAGAGGCGGTGGCTGCATTTCAGGCCCACTTATCCCTCGTGGCTTCTCGTCTGCATGTGCCCGGCCCTGGATTCTTACCGGGAGCTGCCCCTCCTCATAAGTAGTGACATCTTTGCCTTGTCTTAACCTCTAGGATGCAGATTCTTTGAGCTTCGTGTTTTATTCTTTCTGTTCCTTTCCACCCCAAGTAGGCACTCAGTAAGTCTTTGAAAAATGAAGACTTATATTGTTGGGCAGTATTTTGAGAGTAAGGCTCTCTGCTGGAGGGAAGTTCTCTGACTTGGTTTTTAAGACATGTTACAGACACATTATTTATGCCTACTTGTGTATGTGTGCATGTGAGAAGATGATTAAAATGTGTGGAGAGTTTAAATAAAATTATGATGTAAAGATTTATGTGTATTTTGTGGCACCTTGACAGAAAATTTAGTACCCAGGAGTCTGGTGAAAAGAAGAATGAATTAGGTAGGCAAGAATAGTCCATGAGCAGAAAGGGAAAAATCTCCCTGTCATGGAAGCATTCAACTTCTTTTCTAGAATATCCCTCTCCAAGTGAGCCTCTTTCCACTTAAACTGGATTTACATTCTTCCTCAAAAGGCTCAGAAACAAAGTAAGGGAGAAAATAATTACAACTTTTCAAGAGAGTGATATTCGTTTTGAAGTAAATATTTTGTAAGGTTGATAGACTATAGCATCTACTTTTGTCTCTGTATGGCTATATCAGGTGGCTCTTGAACATATTTAGTGAAATCAAGTTCTGTGTTATATACACTTGATGTAAATACAGAGAGTTTTTTTTTTTTTAACACTACAACTAGCAGCTCTAACAAATCTCTCTAGCATTATTTCAGCTAACAGTGAAGTCCATATTTCCAGGTCTTTAGCATCCCATCGATTTCAGAGAAAGATAGACCAGAGAATTATTTGCAAATCCAGAAGTCCACCTAATAGCACGTCGAAATCACCTGTGACCACTTAATTGTGTCTACACTTTGATGAATCTGAGTGCTCCTAGGTTTAGTGAATTTCTGGTTCACTAAGAGTAAAACTAGAAAAGATTCTTTGCAAATGGTCTGGCTCTAAATTTAAACAGCTGCATTATCTATATGTCAGGTGCAGAGCTAGGATCTTGGCGCACAAAGGCATTACAGGGCTGCCTGGCTCCCTCTGGCTCTAGGGGGCTCTAGGTTGCCCTTTGCCCTTTGCCTCTTTAGGAACTGACTTGTAATGAGCTGGTAAATGATCAGGTAACGTAAGCTTCCTGAGAGTCAGGCTTAAAGAAGGTAAATAATACGTGTGCATGCTTTATTTTCTAATGCATTAGCAGTCTCTTATCTCAGAACTGTCCTTTGTTGAACTAGTAGAAATTTCCAATGAGAGGGGAGCAGGGCCATAGCTGGGCTTTGCAGCATCTAAGAAGTGTCCCTGTGGCTGTGAACTCTGTGAACAGGGCAGCTTTGTAAGGCTTTGAGTGAAATTCACTAAATGCCTAAGTCTCAAGTCTCTTCCCGGTTCCTCTGGAGCCAGAAATGCATCAAGACATTTTATTATATAGATCAAAGCTTTTGCCAGTTTTTAATCCATTTGAGGCTTACTTAACTCCTTTCAGGGCAAGTTTTAGAGATCTGCCTGCTTTATGTAACAAGGGAAGAAATGTTACTAAAGAAAGGAATGATAAAGACATAAAGCCTGTGGGTTTTAAAAGTTTGATCAAATTAGGTTTTTCCAAGTCTGCAAAGGCTAAGTGTGATGGTATAACAGAAATGAACATGAAGGGACAATGCATCTTGGATTCCATTGCTCTAAGAGAAACCTTTCCTTTGCGGGGAATGAAAATCAGGAGTTATTTGTTAAAACTGACTCTGAAAAGCAGAGTTCGCCTTTCAGGGAACTGACCCCCAGGGTGAAGGGGGCTTCGACTGCTCTCAGGAGGGGGCGCCTCCCAGGGGATCCCCCCTACACACCCCACACCCTTATTTTTGGTAATATTTCCTAACTTGTGCTTGTTTGTTGAAGGCACATGGCTTGGGAGGGATATTTGGGCCAGAGCTGCTGGGTCGCTCCATCCTCAGGATACTCTTATTTTTTTTTTTTTTTTTTTTTTTTTTTTTTGCGGTACGCGGGCCTCT
>NC_041227.1:121012624-121018422 GCF_002837175.3 Physeter macrocephalus
GACCAGGGCACGAACCCGTGTCCCCTGCATCGGCAGGCAGACTGTCAACCACTGCGCCACCAGGGAAGCCCGGGATGCTCTTCTTGAGGCCACACAGAGCGGCGGTTCTGAGCTTCAGCTCTGGGGCCGCACCGCAGCTCGGCGGCGGTTCTGAGCTCCAGCTCTGAGGCTCACGGCTCCTCGTCCTTGGGCAAGTCCTTAACCTCGTCACTAACTAACTCCTCTCTAAGGGGGGAGACTGATGGCACCCACTGGGTGGCTTAAATGAGTTAATACATGAAAGGCACTCGGAAAACATCAGGTGCCAAACAAGCTCTAAGTGTTAACTATTGTTATTTTTACCAACATTATCGCTACCTTCACTGCTGCTGCTCTTGGAGAGTTTAGAATGTGAGTGGCTGAGTGTTCAGCTGACCCATCCTACAGCTTGAGGCCGGCAGGTCCTCCCAGAACAGATGGAAGGGAAAAGGCCATTCCTGGTTCCAGACGTACAGCCAGGTTCTAGTGCAGTGGATAAGGGGAAAGGACCACCGTTCCCGGGACCGGAACTGTGGCCGGAAGGTGGAGAGGATCTGAACCTCGGAAACTGGCTGTGCACCTCCTGTCTCTGAGCCCTGCCCGCTCCACACACACCTCACCATGGGGTGGGGGGTGGTCTCCTTCCTTCCCTACAGGCCACAGAGCAGGGCCTCCCCCCCCACTCCTCATCCCCACCCCAGGCTGCTGTTCCCCAGGGCCTGTCCTCGGGGGACCACCAGGCCAAGCTCTTTCCAGTTGTTTTATTAACTCTGTTAGGGTAATGTTTGCTCCTTCGTTCAGTCAACAGATACTCATGATGGAGAAAACTGGAATATTTAGAAAAGGAAAAAGGGAAACATTACCCATCGTTCCACCATTTAGAGATAGCCATGATGACCATTCTGCTACATTTGGTACATTCTTGGTACATTCTCTCCTAATCGTTTTTCTTATGGATAAAAATTAATTAAAAATATATAGCTCCCTTTTCAAACCCTTAAAGAATTGGGCAGATTGACTGTTTTAGACTTGAGAAGGCAATCAGAGGTTCCCTAGCAGGACCCTGCTGTGTTTAGATGCATAAGCCAAAGCCCAGACAGGGCGTGATGTGCCAGAGATCACTCAGCAGCCTCGCTTTTCCATGCTGCTCCACAGCTTCTAGGCCGGAGCCAGAGGCTTGCCGTGCGTACCAGCTCTGGGCCAGGCCACCGCGTTTGGGCCCTGTTCCTTCACTATCCAGCAGCAAGGCCTTGGGGAGGTTTCGAAGCACTCAACACCTTGGGCTCCTCATCCATAGAGTGATGATGGCAGTAGCCTCTCCCCTGTTGCTTGTGGAGGAGATTAAACGCTTCATGTCAGCACTCAGCACACGTGACACTCAGGAAGCCATCGGGTTTTGTTGCTTCTGCTGCTGCTGCTGCAAAGCTTGATTAGTAAAATCTTCCCGAAGGGGTTTGGTGGGGACCCTCGTCTGTCAGCCAGGTTTTTCTCTTCCATGCCTGGGACCAGTGACCTCAGAGCAGTGCCTGCAGGGGTGTCAGCAGTGGCAGAATGAGCCAAGGCTGTGGACTGTGACCCCTAGGGTTCAGATTAATGAATTTAGTCTTCAGGGCTTTTGCTACGTGGAGTTTGTCTGCAGATGGTCATTGAGCGTCCACGTGAACAGAGTGCCGTGTGGCACCGTTTTTGCCCTGTTTCAAGATACCCGATTAACAACCCGAGTTTCCACCAAAGGGCTTGGATTCTGTGGAAAGATGACCATGTCCCACAGGAAGAGGAAGCTGGTCTGTCTTCAGAGATGCCTGTAGTTGTGTCTGGCAGGTCCACCATCTACATTTGTCTTCCAGACCTTGATCTGTGGTGCCTGGTGCCTTTGTTCAGTGCTGGGGCTGAAGCTACTCTGCCAGCGGAGTACTGCAGAAAAGTGGAACCAGGGGCAGTCTGTGAGCTCTCTGTTCCTCTGGCTACACCCGCATCAAGAGAGCAGCTGCCTGAGGTCCGTCACGGTGACAGGGCCAGACTGTGGGGCTCAGCACTGGGAAGAATGGCAGATATCTCTGACCAGATCTGTGTTGCCCAAGGAAAAAATACCTTTTGTGGGAAGGGGGGAAAAAATACTCATTTGTGGAACTTGGGTGGGGTGGGGTGGGGAAGAGAGACTCTGATTTGGGACTATGTTGACTTTGAAAGGTGGAGCTGTTTCCGAGAACAGTTACAGGTAGACAAAACCAAAAATGACATCTGTCCTAGAGGACACATCCAATCACAAGGAATAATACTAGTTTTCTGCAGTATCTGAGTGAGCAATATGGCACCAGTCTGTTTGCCAGGAACGAAACGGTCACTAATGTGGTCGTCTGAGAGCTGAATAACTCAAACATCTGTTCTTGGTAAAATCAGTATATTATTAAATCTTCCATTTTAAGAGCTTTTGTTTTTTGGATGCCAAATGTTGGCTTTCAGAGTGAAAATCAGCCATCAGTTACGGGTACAGGGAAGTGGAGGAGCAGGTAACATGAGCCAGACCCTGTGAGCAAGGCTTTAGGGCCTCTTACCTCCTCCTGAGCAACCCCCCCGCCATGAAACCTGTTCCAGTG
The DNA here is from genome assembly GCF_002837175.3 of Physeter macrocephalus. Taxonomy (NCBI): domain Eukaryota; kingdom Metazoa; phylum Chordata; class Mammalia; order Artiodactyla; family Physeteridae; genus Physeter; species Physeter macrocephalus. The sequence continues at coordinate 121,015,240 of NC_041227.1, forward strand.
AGACTGAGGCCTTTTAGTTATTTTAATAGTAAATATGACAGTGAACTGCTGAGTGAAAGTACTAGATTTATTTGAGCACGGTAGGACTGCTCCTGAGGCCATGGGGTCTATTAAATCAACTACCAGGGAGAAGGCAGAAGAACCTCTGTTCTACTTGTCTCTGGTGACACATACCAGGGCATGTGTACTATCTCTGCTGGCATCTAGGTCTGCTCTGCACCAGGTGGCCCGGGCCATCGTTACTCATCTTCAGGCATAAACTTCCAGAGGACAGGGATTCACTTCAGCGTCTTGAGCTCTGATAGCTTGCGTTAAGAACTAAATAAACATTTTGAGGTGGAGCGAGCAGTAGCTTTTGCCACAGTCTGAGTAGCGGTGGTGGTAACTGATCCTTCCTTCACGAGGCTGAAGAGAAACAGAAAAACAGCCCTCCCTCTTCACACAAGGACAGTTCCTCAAGTCCTTGTGTGAAGACTGACTGAAGTTTGTCATGTTCATTGTCAGTTGTGTTTCCCTTGTTGCCAGTGAAGGGCTGGTTTTATAGGGACTTGTTGGTAATCAGGTGCCACCCTTCGCCACTGGACAGCCTCACAGCGTGAAGATCCCTCATGTGGTGGAGATTGTTACGGACTGAATGTCTGTGTTCCCCCCAAATTCATATGTTGAACCTGCAACGTGATGGTATTTAGAGACAGGGCCTTTGGGGTGATTAAGTTTAGGTGAGGTCATGGTGGGATTAGTGCCCTCATGAGAAGAGAGACCAGAGAGATAGCTCGCTTGCTGTGCCACACGAGGACACGGGAGAAGGCGGTTGTCTGCAGGCCAGGAACAGAGCCCTCACCAAGAATGAATCGGCCAGCACCTTGACTTGGACTTCCAACCTCCAGAACTGTGCCAAATAAATGTCTGTTGTTTCAGCCACGCAGTTTGTGGTATTTTGTTACAGCAGCCTAAGAAGACTAAGACAAGACCCTTTGTGTTCATGCCCTTTCCAGAGAACCTCTCAGGACGGGCTGTCTTACGCGTATTTAAAGATTTTAAAAATTGCCTTGCTCCTTAACTTCTGGTTTTTGTCCTTGAGCACTACCAAGACCAGACGGTTACAGGAAGCAACATTTTAAATGAAATGCCTCACAAGCAAGTCTTAACCTTTGTCAAGAGCCCAGAAGAAAAAGCTCTGTTCCCGCACTCACCCAGGTCAGGAACATGCAGCTCGTTAGGGTTAGGGTGCCACTCAGAGCACAGTGTCTGTCCCCACTTTACAGTGTTGCTACATTTGTCCTCGGTGAGAAGACAACCTTTCTAGTAACTGCTGATTTCGTCTTTCAGTCCTGCAAGGTGGGAGCTCCTGACTCACCCTTTATGTAACCACGTGGTTTCGGCTCCGGTTACGTGCACTCCAGGGTTTTCAGGGAGCTTTTTGCCACTGAATCATTGTCACAGAAGCGTGTTTTTCTTTGCACCTAATGTTAAAATTGTCATCTTACCCTCATCTGAATGCAAGCATGTCATATTAAGATAACTTGTTTGAATGTTTGCACTTTATATCTGTATTTAAAGATTCTCAAACCATTCTTTTTTTTTTTTTTTTTTTTTTTTTTTCATCTTACCCTCATCTGAATGCAAGCATGTCATATTAAGATAACTTGTTTGAATGTTTGCACTTTATATCTGTATTTAAAGATTCTCAAACCATTCTTTTTTTTTTTTTTTTTTTTTTTTTTGTGGTACGTGGGCCTCTCACTGTTGTGGCCTCTCCCGTTGCGGAGCACAGGCTCCGGACGCACAGGCTCAGCGGCCATGGCTCATGGGCCCAGCCGCTCCGCGGCATGTGGGATCTTCCCAGACCGGGGCACGAACCCGCGTCCCCTGCATCGGCAGGCGGTCTGTCAACCACTGAGCCACCAGGGAAGCCCTCAAACCATTCTTGACTCCTTCATATCTTCACTGAGAATGGGGGCTGAGCAAGGCCCCGTGGGTGGGCCTCATGGAACATCTACAATGATACAAGAAACAGGCTTCATCCCCTACGCAGGAGCTTGGTCAGATGTCCTCGCCTTGCCCGCTCCCCAGCCTGGACAGGGCTCTCTGGCTGCCCAGTGCAGCCTCTTCCCTCTGGCCCTGTGTCCTCCTCTGGTCTGGTCCCTGTCGGCTATGGCAACGGCAGCAAGCTAGGCTGTAGCCCAGAGTGGTTAGAAGAAGGAAGTGGCTGGTGATGGATGAGAAAGGGGAGAGCCCTGCCGGGATGTACCAAGTGCCAGGCTGTGCAAGCCGTGTGGCCTCCCCTGTATAGATGAGGAGGCCGGTGCCTAGACGTCGAGAAACTTCCAGGGGAATTCAAGCCCCGGTCCGCGTGACTGGACTCCATGTGCTTTTTCCCTCTTTCCAGCCTCAGCTCCCGGCAGGGGGGCCGGACCACACATCACTGAGTAGAATGTCCCGATGACTGGGGTGTGGGCCAGCTGTTTACCAAACCTGTGTCCATATCCCGTCATTTAAAAAACAGACAAACAGAACCTTTCACTTTATTATAACAAGTAAAATTCTGGTGCCTTTAATATGACAACCTTCGAAGGCAATACATACTAGTAATATTTATTGGAAACCTGACTGGGATTTTCAAAGGAAATGATTACGTCTAAATACATACCGCAGCCAGGTAGTTTGAGTCTATTGATTCTCAAGTTAAATAAAGCTGGAGATATACAAGAAGAAATATCTTCTTTATTGATGTTCCATTTATATTGAGTTTAAAATCTACTAATATCAAGCCTTTTGCCCTAATTCCCTTTCTACTGGAAGTGATTAATGACTAAATGTCTTTATTAAAGCAGATGTGCCCTTTATTTCCAGTAACACTGCCTCTGAAGAGCAAGCTAATTAATGATTTTTAAATGTTTAATGTAAGAAAGAAATAAAGCAGTTTTGTGTGTTGCTGCAACGAAGACATTCACAACTGATCTGCATATCACTTAATTAAACCAGGTCATTCACAGAAAATAATTATCTTCAATTATGATAAAAAGAACTTGGTGAAAGCAAAATGGAAATTATTCTGCCTTTAGTGAGGAGTTACACCATTAGCGCTTACTGAAGTTAAGAAAGCTATCATCTGGGCTTCCCTGGTGGCGCAGTGGTTGAGAGTCCGCCTGCCGATGCAGGGGACGCGGGTTCGTGCCCCGC
>NC_041227.1:121018525-121031967 GCF_002837175.3 Physeter macrocephalus
CGCGGGTTCGTGCCCCGGTCCGGGAGAATCCCACATGCCACGGAGCGGCTGGGCCCGAAAGAAAGCTATTATCTGAGGTGGTGGCCAAACGGGATAAGTTATTTACTGTAATTGCTTGAAAATGCGGCTGTGTGTGAACAGTGGTTTTAGATTAATTTCCTGCTTCCTTTTAGATATAGTCATTTGTGTTATGAGGATCTATAAAACTTTATTAACATTTAAACACCCACTTGAAGGACCATGTTTTTTTTTTTCACTGTATTATTGAGTTATTCTTTTTGCATTTTAAAAACGTTACATTTGTTGAATATACTGTTAGTACCCACAAGCCAGCTAGTGGATCTGTTTTGGTTTTTTTTTTTAATTTTTAAATTAAATTAAATTTTTTTTTTATACAGCAGGTTCTTACTAGTCATCCATTTTATACACATCAGTGTATACATGTCAATCCCAATCTCCCAATTCATCACACACACACCCACCCCCCCCCGCACTTTCCCCCCTTGGTGTCCATACGTTTGTTCTCTGCATCTGTGTCTCAACTTCTGCCCTGCAAACCGGTTCATCTGTACCATTTTGCTAGGTTCCACATATATGCATTAATATACTATATTTGTTTTTCTCTTTCTGACTTACTTCACTCTATGACAGTCTCTAGGTCCATCCACATCTCAACAAATGACCCAATTTTGTTCCTTTTTATGGCTGAGTAATATTCCATTGTATATATGTACCACATCTTCTTTATCCATTCGTCTGTTGATGGGCATTTACGTTGCTTCCATGACCTGGCTATCGTAAATAGTGCTGCAATGAACATTGGGGTGCATGTGAGGACCATGTTTTGATGGGAAGTCCATGAGGTGTTACAGAGCTTGGACTCAGTAAAGTCACAGCATAGTCTGTCCCACCTGCTGAATCATAGGACCCTGGGGTAGAAAAGGTTGTGAGATGACTGATCCCTATTTGCATTTTAGACTTCTGGTCAGTGGCCAGTTCTGCTGGTGGGCCTTCCCAGTGAAATTCCGCAAAGCCAAAAGCCTCTAAGATATGCTCTCGTTGACATGAGTGTCTTTTCTAAGGAACAGGTGGTTTTTTTTTTCTTTTAACATCTTTATTGAAGTATAATTGCTTTACAGTGGTGTGTTAGTTTCTGCTTTATAACAAAGTGAATCAGCTATACATATACATATATCCCCATATCTCTTCCCTCTTGTGTCTCCCTTCCTCCCTCCCTATCCCACCCCTCTAGGTGGTCACAAAGCACGGAGCTGATCTCCCTGTGCGATGCGGCCGCTTCCCACTAGCTATCTATTTTACATTTGGTAGTGTGTATATGTCCATGCCACTCCCTCTCTTCATCCCAGTTTACCCTTCCCCCTCCCCGTGTCCTCAAGTCCATTCTCTACATCTGCGTCATTAAGGAACAGGTTTTTCAACTAAGGTACAAAGTGGTTACCCAACTTTATCTAGATAATCCTGGGGCTTGAACACGAATTCTTTTGATTCCATTCCTATGCAATTTCCAGAAAGAAGAGGATTCTAAAAGGTTTTGTCACCATCCTTATCATACCAAGCTAAACCTGAACCATTTTCTGTGCCCCTCGCCTCCCCCATCCCCAAACAATAAATAACTTTAAGAAAGACAGTGGTTCTCACTTGTGTCTTTAAAGAGCCCAGCTTGCTGTGAAGTCTCTGCACCTCTCTTCTTCCTCTAACCAGCTGGGACAACGCAGACCTCGTCCTGGCTTTGCCCTGGCACAAGCCATCTCCTCCTGCTGGAAGTGTGTTTCTTACCAAAAGTGAGAAGAACCCAGAGGACAGAACCCTGAACTCACTATGACCATTTTAACGGATGTTGAAATACTGGCAATTTGCCAGATGCTTGAACTGTTTCCAGAAACTTAACTTTTCACAATCTCTTCTTGCATGCATTGGTAGTACAGGCAATATATATAGACTTTCAATGTGATACCTACTTAGATACTTTAAAATATAAACTTTAATCTGTCACTTATAGTCATGTTTTTCTGAGGGGGGGAAAAACCTTTTGTTTTTTCACCATTTCTCCAGGACTCTGGATCGATTTGGAAATGTCCTACAACGGGTCCTTTCTGATGACTCTTGAGACCAAAATGAATTTGACCAAATTAGGTAAAGAGCCTCTTGTTGAAGCCCTGAAGGTTGGAGAAATTGGCAAAGAAGGGTAAGGGGCTATATGAATTTACTAACCCAACCCTGGGGAACCACCTTCTTCCTCTAGACCTTGAGAAGCAGCTTTAATGTGTATAGCCCCAATGTTGAGTGCGAGCTTCATGTAAGTGCTTCCTGGCCCCGGAGGATTTCAGGGAATAGTTTCCTGGCTTCACCCCCTGCAGACGGTGAGTCCCCGCCTCTGCTCAGTGCCGTAGGCCTTGGTGCAGCCAGTGAAGCATACAGTGTTGATTACCTGGAAAGCATCCCTGACTCAGACCAGCTGGGCAGGCTGCACAATAAAATGCTTTGTGAAGAGAAGCATCATCCAGAAGGTTCCTCCTTCAGCTTGCAGCCACAAACAGCACTATGTGGGCCAGGCTGAGGTGCTTCAGGGGGCTGCCTGCTTTAATCACAGAGTCAGAATTATTTATAATTAGACGATTGATCTTGTAGCCAAGAGGGTGCTCCTAAAGTGTTTTGAGACGCCTTTCCCCTAAATAATACAATATCTATTTTCTTAATAAACTCCTCTCTTTGTAGAAGATATTGCATCTGTTGCCGAGTTGGTCTAATTGAGTAAATATTTCCAATTTGTGAGATAGTTAATGAAGCTGATTTTTTTTCTTAGATGCCTAGAATGGATAAGCTGGAACTTTCACATTCCCACACACCTTAAAAATGACTGTTTCAGACTACATATTAAATTATATTATTGTTTTTACCAAACTAAAAAGGCTGATTGGAGTCTGCTTCTCACACCTTTAGCCCCTTTGCATGGAATTAGCAGTACAATGATAGGGAAATGCCACAAGGAGCCACCTTCTCAGCATCTAAATATAAATATAAGACACAGGCTCTTAGATGTTTGCTTTATTATGATGCTGACCTGATGCTTGTATTCATACTTGTGGTGAAAGCACAGTAGATGGGGGAGTTGGATCATACATTTGAGAACGTTCTTTCACTAAGGTGATTCTGAGTTATCCAGGTGACTTAATGAAAATGTTCATATTTTAATTTTTGGAGAATTTCACCTGCTGTATGCAGTCTAACCTGTATCTGTGCTATTTTCCTTTCACTTTTCTACTGTTTTGTTAAAATGTGTTTGGATTCGGCAATCTGTGGATTGTGTTTTCCGGTGAGTGGTATCGATCAGCCCTCCATGTAGCATTTCATACCCCATCAGTGCTGAGTCTCGTTCGGACCCATGTGACACCGCGAGGAAGCTTGTCCTTTCATCATGTTCCCCGACATAAAGGCACCGTTTGTAGACCTGAGTGGATTGAGATCAGGAGCAGTTAAGAGGCTTTCCTGGGGGGAGAGTCGTACAGACTTCCCTGATTCGTATTGCCGGGGTCCTGATCTAGCCCTCTAGTCAGACTCAGCTTCTGTCCCCAGCTGCCCCGACCCCGGCGCCATGCCCAGCTGAGCGCCATCAGGCCAGCCTTGGGACAGCAAAGTTGCAGAACCAGCTGCCAGTAAAACCAAGCACCTTAGGCAGAAGCAGTCTTGAAAATGATCTAACTAACCGGGAGCGGGACAGAGCAGACTTCGGTCAGGAGCATTTGTGCAGGGAGCCTTTTCTGGAAACAGCCCTGTGCTGGCCCAGGGCTGCTGGGACTCCATCGGAAAGAGGGGTCTTGGGAGCAGGTGGGGCCCCACCACAGCCAGGTCCCTGAGATCCTTGCCACTGAGGCGTTCCATGTTCACTGTTATTCATGCAGCTCTCTTGGCACAATTTCAAGTTCATAAACTCAGCTGATTGGAGGACAGACACGTTTCTGAGCAAGCAGTGCTTCTCTAGACTGCATGAAAAAAGGCCTCTGCGTTAGGAATATAATGGTATTATATTTAATTTATAATATATATCTAAAGTACCATTTTTTTCAGTAGAGTCTGGTATAAAATGTTTTGCTTCTTCCTGTGAGGGTGTTAAATTTTATGTTGAGGTGTAATTGGCTGTCATTTAATTTTAAAAGCAAGGAAAAATACAATCCCAAAGCACTTGGGAGGAAAATGCCTGGATAAATGAACCCTTAGCCCTTTTTTGCATAAAGGACCCCCTTGGGAATCTGAGAGCTCTGGATCCTTCCCCCAGAGAATGCCTGCACATGCACCATTTGGCTCACAATTTCTGGGAGCTTCGAGAGCCTCTCAAAAGCCCATCCATAGCTAAGAGCCTGATCCCAGAAGTGATTGTAGCATCACTCCTCCTCCTCAGTCAGGAGCTATGGAATCGCCCTGAGGCTGAATGCCGGAGGAGAGGCAGAGTCCCTGCATCTGTGGCTGTTACTGAGCGTGTGATCTTTGCTTTCCTTGAGGAAGCCTCTCCTAGAGCAGCATGTGTGAGTGGTGGGTCCGCAGCAGCCCTTTCCTCCAGGCCCTCCCTTTAGCCCGTAGCTGCCTGTCCAGGGCCTCACTTCTGGGCAAGGGCTTGTCCCCTGCTGTCCTGCTCTGGCAGGGCCTCTGCTTTGTCTCGCTGCTTTTGTCTGTCCCCTTTCAAGTGTGCAAATGACTGTGCCCGTGGGGAGTACCTGAGGAGGTGCTGCTCAGCCTGTGGGAAGTCCTGCTTACTGCAGAAAGTTTGTGAGGACCCTGAGGCTGGTGGTAAGAAGTTGAAGTCTGTGTCGCTTCACTCTAGTGAAGGCCTTGCCCTTTGAAATGTGGGTACCCTTTATATTTGCAGACATTTTTCCTTGAGTCTTTGTATTTCCCGAATAGTCTTCTTGTTACACATTGTAGTTACAGTGATTTTGGGGCGATAAGGCACTCAAAATGGAATTCACGTGGTGAGCTGGGCAGTCAGAACTTTAGGAATTGGCCTGAAGGGGACCTAAGCGAGTCGGGAAGGGGAATGTGCTGCTCGTTGGCTGCTCTTTAAATGCACATCGGGGCGGGCGTTTCCTGGAAGGCCCTTGGCCCGTCCGTGCTCTACCACGGCAGCCTGGGCTGGCATGCAAGTCCCTGTATGGGCCCCCCCACCCGCGACCTCTGTATTGGGCCGCTAGTCCCCGGTGTACCCGGGTCCACCACCCCGCCCCGAGGCCCTGATATTCTGGGAGCCCAGTGCTTGTCGCCCATGCTGTGACTCAGTCTAGCTCTGTGGGTGTACGTGCATGTGTGTGTGGCAGATATATGGGCCCGACTTCTGTTAAAGGAGACGAATGCACTCTTGTGAGCGTGGTCCCCCTCCAAGCAGTCCTCACTGGGCTGTTTAATTATGCACCCTTCACTGAAAGCATTTTTTGGAGCTGCTTTTTAGAGTTGCCTCCAGAGTCTGTGACATTCCTTTAAGTATTCTGAGTGACAGCAAATCTTCCTACTTTCTAGATGGATTGGATCTTTGAGAAATTGCCAGTCGTCTTTCAGAGGTGATGGTGATTATGAGACTAAGAAATTAAATGTTTGGTTCAAGACAGAGAGTATCAGGGATAAAATAACGCACTTTTTCTTATGTGTCCGACTGCAAGCGCATTTCCAAAAAGATTTTTAGCAGAGGCAGCAAAACTGGATTAAGCCCTTTAAGGTGACTCTTGAAAGGATATTACACTTATCTCGAATTCTAAGGTGTGTTTAAAAAAGTAGGCTTATCGTGTTCTAGCACATCTTATATAAGAATGTGCAGGGTGTCTTTCTCTGAAATTCGTCATAAGGTTGAGATCACAAAATGCATGTTCGGTTATAAAACTTGAATATCACAAATTTTTAATTACACTTTTAATTAGTAAGTATTGGGTGCCACATAATACAGCCCCCTATGCTGAGAGGAGAGGTACCATTTGGTCACAGTCAGAATTTCATGTCATCTGATCTGTTTTAACTGACAGAGCATTGTCTAAATGATTCACTTCAAGCCACAAAATTCATCCTGTTCTCTGTCCTGCGGAGGATTAATTCAGGGACCGGAGAGCTCACTGCAGCGCTCAGCCTTTGGCATCTTCTGCCCCAGGTCTGGAGGCTGCCAGATGACAAATACCAGTGGGGACAGAAGGGGACAGTGGTTCTGCAGGTTTCACTGTGGTCCAGGATACTGAGGCAGCCTTTTGTGCTCTGTACCTTCCTTACCTGGCAGCACGAGGTCTGAGCCAGGGGGCACAGTCGTTTTACTGATGGAGAAGTAAGATAGGTTTCTGAGATGGTCATGTTATCTTTGGGGACTTACCTCCCTGACTTTCTTCATCCCAAGACCCAGCGCAGGCTTTCTTGGGAATCATATTTTACTTTTTATATAAAAGAAGAGCTCTGTGAGGGCTGCCTAACCCTGGAAAGCAGTAAGATGGTTTTGTGACCAGCAGACACACGTGAGCATTTCCTGGACTAGCCCGGCTTCTGATGGAAGGAGGAGCAGTCGGGTGCTGTCCCCGTGGCCAGGGACAAGAGGCCTTTGTGTCTGCAGAGGGAGTTTCCCTTTAACGCTGTACTCAAGCCTGTTGGCTATAGCGCTGGCTCTAATGTTTCAGGGCCAGGATCAAGGAGGATCCGGGTGTCCTGCCAGGGAAGACATTTGTGCTCGGTCCTCTTACAGCCGGGCTCCTGTTTCAGGGCGGAGATTTCAGTGCCCTCTTCCCAATGCTGGGGCCTCTGCTGGGCCTTCCTTCAAGTCCACACTGGCGGGTATGCTCTGCCTTTGGGTGCCCTTGGCCCTTGTTGGAGGAGATGACTGCCCCCGTGGGTTTCTGGTGGCCCAAGGAAAACCCCAAAGGGTTACACCAGCAGGAAGATGGGACCTAAGCTGCGCTGCCTTCCCCTGTCCTGGTGATTTTTGTCCTATCAAAAATACAAGGCCCCCACGTGCCACAACTAAGAAGCCTGTGAGCCGCAACTAAGACCCAATGCAACCAAAAAAAAAAAAAAAAAAAAATACAAGGCCCACCCTCTGCTTAGTGACCATTTGGTAGCTTAATTGTGTTCATTCTGTCTCCATTAAGTCTCTGAGCCTCAGAGATGGGCCCTGCTTTCTGCCTCTCTGAAGCAAAGCCACCATCCAGGGAGGGAGCTGCCTTCTGTGGGGCCCAAGCTTGGCCAGGAACCCCCAGGGCCCTCACAGGGGAACCTTGATCACTGGCTACTGCCAGTGATCCAGTGGAAACTGAGGCTCTACCCTGGAAAGATTAACGAGGGACATTGCTCTCTGGTGAAGTTTTTTATTACTTCATTTAAAAAACGTGGTTTTCTTAATATAAATTTATTTATTTATTTATTTTTGGCTGCATTGGGTCTTTATTGCTGTGCATGGGCTTTCTCTAGTTGTGGCGAGCGGGGGCTACTCTTCTTTGCGGGGCGCGGGCTTCTCATTGCGGTGGCTTCTCTTGTTGCGGAGCATGGGCTCTAGGTGCGCGGCCTTCAGTAGTTGTGGCTCGCAGGCTCTAGAGCGCAGGCTCAGTAGTTGTGGCGCACGGGCATAGCTGCTCTGCGGCATGAGGGATCTTCCCGGACCAGGGCTCAAACCTGTGTCCCCTGCATTGGCAGGCGGATTCTTAACCACTGTGTCACCAGGGAAGCCCTAAAAAATGGTTTTAAATTAGTACTTTTCTTGAAAAGTTTCTGGGTTCTCATGTCAGTTGCTTCCTAGAGTCCCTTGAGATTTGTTGGTTGTTGGCTTTTTCTGTGACCTTTAGGAGCTGGGGCAGGTGTGGGCTAGGATACATAATTTCACTAGGAAGGAGCCTTGAGCCAAAAGTAACGGGAGGAAACTAAGCCAAAAAGCAGAGTTGTTGAACTCAGCCAGAGTCAGGGGACTTGCCTGAACATCCCCGTCATCTGTGAGTTGGTCATGGCGCCAACATGAGCTGTCCCCTCCCCCGTGCAACCATCGTTCTTTTCACTCACCCTCCCATTGGCTACGCCGCACTGTTGACGAGATCACTGCATTTTGTGTGGACTGCATCACACTCCCACCACCTGTCTTTCTGACGCATGCGCAGAATCCAGCCCTTCAGGCCCAAGTCCTCTGCGGTCCTGCCGGGGACTTGGCACTGAAGGGTCTCCCGGGGGACCAGGCCAATCCGAGGACTCTTGGATTGGGCCTCTTCTGTCTGGGCTGGGTGGGGGAGAGTGATGACGCGGTAGCAGTGGTGGCGGTGGAGCCTGGCGATGGGCCAGCTGCCGTGGTGACTCTGCCCTGATCAGTTGCAGGCCCAGGGCCTTCTGTCTGGCCGACAGCGACGAGGAGTCCTCCAGTGCTGGCTCCTCTGACGAAGACGACGCACCAGAGCCCGGCGCAGGAGACAAACCGCTTCTCCCAGGGGCTGAAGGGTGAGTGGATCCAGCTTCTGGGGTCTTCAGGGGTCAGGGCTGCAAGTTGGGAGTGAGCTTTTATTGTCTTTTCCTCTCTGATCTTCCTTCCTCCTTCACTTTGAGTGAATGTTTTTTGCATTAATAACTAAAAGCCAGTGGAATAAGATTTCATGCCCCAAAGCAAAAGACCCGAATAGCTTTCCCTAATTAAGAGGGTCCAGACCAAAATGGTTTTCTTCGGCCGTTGGAATAAATAACAGAGAATTGAAGGGCGTGTTTATCACAAGGAGCACAGATTACACCACAGCTCCCCCTGGTGCCGATAGGGAGCATTACTTCCCTTCTGATGGGTCACACTTGGCTTCTGTTGAGCTTTTAGTGCCTACAATGTTGAGAAACATTCAGGTGATTTCTTCGGTGAATTTTGAAAACGTGGATCACTTAGCTGATCTTTTGGATCATGAACTACATTTTGGTGGCTCCCTTTCCCTGTTACTTGGACTGCTGAATGATCAAAGTGCTTAGGCTGCCTCTCTGTAAGGATCTTTTAATTATTTAAGTGAGTGAAGAAACTAAAATGATAAAGAAACCAGGTGATTCAGAAGTATTTGTGAGAAAATATCAACCTATTCACTTTTGAAATCCTACAGAAGATGAAAAGAGAATCTAGATGTTTGAGGAATTGGGACTAAAGTTTGTGTGCATTATTTAAACTCTCCCCACCAAGTTGTTTGTGAAGGAACAAAGTCTATACTAACACCTGTCTGTGTCCCTCATTTAAAGGTATGTTGGAGGTCACCGAACAAGTAAGATTATGAGGTTTGTTGATAAAATTACCAAGTCAAAATATTTCCAAAAAGCAACGGAGACAGAGTTCATTAAAAAGAAGATTGAAGAAGTCTCCAATACACCACTGCTGCTAACTGTAGAAGTACAAGAATGTAGAGGAACCTTGGCGGTCAACATTCCACCTCCCCCGACTGACCGAATATGGTGCGTAGTAGGGCCCCTCGGGGTCAGCCAGTGATTCCCCTTCTTGCGTGACCATAAAAATCCCAGCTTCCTGATCCTTGACATTATGGAAATTACCTTCTCCTGGGAAGAAGCACTTTCAAACGTTTTTCACGGAACCTTAACGTTAGTTGTAAATCTGTTTCTGTCTTCTACTCTGAGTGGTTAATTCACATATAAAGACTCATCTTCACACGTTAGGAAGAGTTAAGGTTATTGGTGAAGTTTATGGGATGAGCTGTTTCTATTCTTGGTCTTCCTCCTCTCTCAAGCCAACCCTTTCCACCAGTGAGAACAGCTCTCATTTGTAGACCTCTTATTCTCTGCCTAGCCAGCCTGGGATGTAACTGCTTCACCTGGCCAGTCCTCACAGCATCCTGCGGAGATAGGGCCGTCGTCATGCCCACCTTACAGATGGGGATCACACATCAGCAGAGTCCTGGGCGGCTAGGGAAGACTTCCCCAGGTCAGACCTGGATGTTAAGGAGGCAGGAGCATGTGTGCTTGGTAACTGTGGTAGAAGGTCTACCCAGAGAGTTGTCATTTGACTGAACCAGTGGGTCTTAACTCCAGCTGCATATCACAGTCACCTGGGTGACTTGTTAAATCTATGCCCAGCCCAGCCCCCAGGATTCAGCGGCTGGGGGACTAAGCCAGGATTGAGAATCACTGAAATAAATTTTTCATGAGCCAGCAGAAGAAAATCACTATCTATAAATCTCAATTTTAAATTGACATTCAAATGTGCGTAAGGGTATACAGGGATTGCATAAAAGACCTCTTTGTACCATAAGCTACAGTTGTATGAAAAAGATAGCTTTGTTCTGTTACAGAGTGAAACCAGCATGCTGGTACACAACCTTAGTGTTCAGAAGGGCTTGTAGGAATGATCCCCAATTTTTTTTTTTTTTTTTTTTTTTTGCGGTACGCGGGCCTCTCACTGTTGTGGCCTCTCCCGTTGCGGAGCACAGGCTCCGGACGCGCAGGCTAAGCGGCCATGGCTCACGGGCCCAGCCGCTCCGCGGCATGTGGGATCTTCCCGGACCGGGGCACGAACCCGTGTCCCCTGCATCGGCAGGCGGACTCTCAACCACTGCGCCACCAGGGAAGCCCCAAAAGGACTTTTTAATTGACTGATCATTTAATGATGATATTGGTGTTTCCCAGTAAAAACTTTAAAATACCATTTTAGATTTTATTTTTAAAAAGTAATGTTTTCACTGGAAGAACATGAAGAAAACAGAAAAAAAAAAAGCCTGTAACCTTACCATCCAAAAATAACCCGTTAATAAGTAACTTACTGTACATTTTTCCAAGCCTAATAACAAATTTTTTTTAAACAGTAAGAGTTGATACGTTTCTTCCTCTTCCAAGCTTTGACTTAGGAGTTACAAATGCCACTGCTCAATGGGAGTTAAAATTAGAGACCTCTAGGCTAGTGCCACCCAGTGCATGTTCCAGTGCTGAACTGTTTGTTATTAATCCACAAAGATAAGTATAGATATTGACAGTGTTTAGAAACATTTATAGCAATTTGCCATTTTTATTGTACAGGCAGACCTCATCTTACTATGCCCTGCTTTCTTGTACTTGCCGATATTGCATTTTTTACAAATTGGAGGTTCGTGGCAACCCTGCATTGTCAGATGATGGTTAGCATTTTTTTTAGCAATAAAGTGTTTTTCAATTGAGATACGTACATTGTTTTGCACACTTAATTGACTACAGAATAGTGTAAATATAACTTTTATATGTCCTGGGAAACCAAAAATTCACGTGACTCACTTTATTGCAGCAATTAGCTTTATTGTGGTAATCTGGAACTAAGCCCATGGTATCTCCGAGGTGTGCCTGGAGTTTTTAAAACATTGGTCCATGATGGGTTGAAGTTTTTAGTTTGATAGCACACAGTCTCTTGACTGGATACCTTACCAACAATTCTGAGTGCCAGTCTGCTCCATTGAGAAGCCATAATTATGGTGTGGAGTGTGGAATGAAAAAGCAGGTTATAGAACGTTTCTATTTACGTATGCATATTAGGAGTGTGGGGGAAATTGATCCCACTTCTCTCAGTGGTCCTGTCTTGGTTATGAGACTCAGAGAGAGAGTGTCTTTTATCTTCTGCGTTATACACTTGTATATTTTGGATTTTGTAACAGACATATCCTACTTTCATAAAAATAGAAACAAAAAAGATCCTTGCCATTTTAGGAAAAACAAAAACCAGAAACAATGCCCAGGTCATGGACTTTTCCAGTGGCATTTCCTGGCTTTCTTAGTTTGTCACAACTGTTCTCAGATCATCACGGCCCTGGGTCCAGGGACACAGGGAGTTCACAATTCATACTTGCTGCACTGAAGTGTTTTTTAGAAGGGATTTTCGGAAGAAGAGAACATTTAAATAGTGATAAAGCCTTGTGTAAAAGGAATGTTTGCTCTTGGTACTGTCCACTTCTTTTCTCTGCTTCTAAATGTGGTTATTACTTGTCTTCTTTAAAAAGGTATGGTTTCCGGAAGCCACCACATATCGAGCTGAAAGCTCGGCCAAAACTTGGAGAGAGAGAAGTGACTTTAGTTCATGTGACAGACTGGATAGAGAAGAAACTGGAGCAAGAGTTTCAGGTACACCTGCAGTGTCATCTAGTGTTTCATGCTGAGGCTCTAAAAGCTCTGGGTAGAACAGAGGTTCTGAAGTTCATGTGGGTCAGGATCCTCCTTGGAAAATCTGGTGAAAGCTGTGGACCCCAGGAAAGTACACATATGATCAAATAGGCATAAAGTTTCAGGTTTA
The DNA here is from genome assembly GCF_002837175.3 of Physeter macrocephalus. Lineage (NCBI taxonomy): Eukaryota > Metazoa > Chordata > Mammalia > Artiodactyla > Physeteridae > Physeter > Physeter macrocephalus. Next base: position 121,030,761 of record NC_041227.1, read on the forward strand.
GTTTCAAAAACTCTGAAACTCATCCACAGAACCCCGTGAAGTAGTCTTTAGAGGAAACTCAAAAGGTAGGGGTCAAAGAGCAAAATGACTGTCTTTTACCAGTAGGCCCAGCGAGGGTTAAGCCGTCCATCTGCTGGGGCTGTCTTTGGACTTTTTCCCCGGGTGGGGCCTGGAATTGGCCAGCTAGTAGCACCCAGGCTGTGGTGGTTCCTGCCCTTGTGTGGTACCCACCTTGCTTGGTTTGTTTTCAGCAAACAAATTGTTTGTTTGTTGCAACAAACATTCTGCGTGTAGCTACCACCTACCCTGGAAGTCCAAAGATGACTCAGGGCCTATCCCTCCCCTGTGGATCTTCTAGGGTAGTCTAGAGATCTTCTGGAGTTGGCTAAGCCAGAGCTCATTCTCTAAGCCTGTCTTCTGCATTCTGCCACCAAGGGAAATAGCAGTGTAGCTGAGGCCCTGGAATAAGCTGTTTCTATCAAATTTTTATCAGGTTTTTGAGGCATAGTTGTCTTTTAAGGTTTTACGGATTAACAGACTATTTACTTTGTAGTAAATTTCAGCTTTTGAAGAAGACCGGTATTATTTTTGCAGTAGTATATTTTGAGTTATTGCCTTTAAAATTATATATTTTTTATTATTTAAAAGCTATAAGTTAAATATAACCAAAAACCAATCTATGGAAAGCTTAATCTTATCTCCAAAAGGAAAAGTACTTTGAACTTAATTAGGGGAAAGACAATCTCATGCCTTCAGTTCTTTTCCTTTTTCTTATCTCCCTAGATCCTGCATTAGGAATTTGGGTGGGTCATCTCTTTTAGGGGTATTGGGATATAAGGGTCATCTCTTTGAGGGGGCAAACTTTGGTGCCTGGTATTTTTGAGGCAAGTTGGGAAGTTGAAGGGTAACTGCTTGCATTCTCCCATGGCCACCTGTTTTTGGTTTTGCTTTGGAAGAAAGCATTGCTGAAGTTGAATACATTGCCAAAATTCACTTACCTAAAATTAGTTTATAAACAGATAGGCAAAGCACCATTACTGTCAATCACTCATTATCTTTTGGGTGTTCACTATAGTAGGATTTCTTTCATACGTAGCTTTAAGTGGTTCTGGTTTGAAAAAAAAAAAAAATTAGCTTTTTTTTTGCTTTTTGCGGTACGTGGGCCTCTCACTGTTGTGGCCTCTCCCGTTGCGGAGCACAGGCTCCG
>NC_041227.1:121032162-121039920 GCF_002837175.3 Physeter macrocephalus
TGGCATGTGGGATCTTCCCGGACCGGGGCACGAACCCGTGTCCCCTGCATTGGCAGGCGGACTCTCAACCACTGCGCCACCAGGGAAGCCCCTGGTGGGCTTACATTTTTGTTGCTAGGATTTAAATGGATAAGTTGGCTTATGTGTGTTGGAATATATGTTCTGGATATAGTAATTTGGAAATACTATGAGCAGCTTACACTCTTAATTCTCTTAATGTTATTTATCAATTCATGAGTTAATTTTATTGTATGTACATGAAATCAAAGGCTGCTTCTTCCTCAGAGCTTATTGGGTTCTTGTGTTCGGGCACTGGTATGATACCTCAACGCTTTCTAAATATCATAGAGGAATTAGTTTGGAATGTGTAGGAAAAGTTGTTTCATATGTATTTTAAAAACTAGTCTAAAGCCTAAAATTATTACCAGAACACACTAGGGCAACTCTGAGAAAAGAGCATTCTTCCACATGCCTGTTCCTTCTTTCTACAGAAAGTTTTTGTCATGCCAAACATGGACGACGTTTATATCCCTATCATGCACTCAGCCATGGATCCTCGCTCCACTAACAGCCTCCTGAAAGACCCACTGGTGGAGGCTGCCGATCAACTGTGATGGGTGCAGACCTGGTGTTCCCAGTATTGTGAGATGAAGCTCAAGGTGTGGGGTTCTTGGCTGCCATCTGGGCTGTAGCACTGGCCTTTCCTCGTGCCACAGCTTCTGCCCTCTGCCTGCTGGTGCCCATCCCACTGGGAGGTGTCCAGTGAATGGGGTCCAGATTGCCTCCTGCAAAGCTTTGACTCAGCAAAGGAAAACTGGAAGGATCATCACGGTGGATCCAGAGATTACAGGTGACTCCCACCATGACTTTTCTAAGTCAACCAGTTTTTGTGGCAGCAAAAGAGCACATTAAGAGCGAAGCTGCACAGCTGGAAGGCTTCCCCTTGCCTCCTCGATGCCTCCAAAGCTTTTTCTCAGGCAGCCAGTGCAGTGGAATGTTTTCTCACTTTTAGTTTGTGATGCAGCCCTCCACACCAAGAGAATGTCAGTGTGGTTACACATGTGGAGGGTGGGGAGTGGAATTTTGTGAACTATTTCTTTGGTGATAAAAAGATGCATAGCAACTCACTCTTATTAATTGTGCGTTTTGGAAGCAAGTAGCCATAGAACATACACTCTAACACACTATCAGCTGGGGCGGGATCCGTGGGATTTATGTGACCATTAGGCAAAGCCATGAGATCAACCCATCCCACACCTTTTACCAAGGAGGTACAATCACCTGGTTTCTGACTAATCCCAAATGCTTTCCTGAGGCTTGAGCATATGTGGAAATATCAAACAAACCTAATGACTGGACGGGGGTGGGGCCAGAAAGCCAGAGCCACCATCCTTCCACGTGGCACTTCTGTGAGCTCTGGGAAGCTTTAAATAGGCATCCTAAATGCTTCGTTAACCTAATTGGTTTGGGATGTTTTGTGGGCAGTTTCCTTTTCTGATGGCCAAAACCGGAGACTGCACTCTATCATCTTGAGTCAAGATGATGCTGATGTTTGCTCAGCATCAAACACTTGCTGATGTTTGTTCAGCATCAAACACTACAGATCTCAAAATTAACGTGACATTTAACGTTGCCAACTTTATTTTGTGCATTTGTGTCAGAACATTTAGTTTACAGGTTTCGGGGCTCTCTCAAACTGTGTAATTTGCTTTGAGAAGTACACTCAATACAATTTTTTAATTGTTTAAAGCTGCATTCAACATCAAACTTACCTTGGGTTAACTTTTGAAAACTATCTGTGGACAAAGCTAATAGTGGTTTTTTAAACAGCAACAGCACCTTGCCTGAACGGGACTTTAAAGTTAATATATTGAAAAAAACATATTTGAACCCTTATTTGATTACTTTAATTGTACCATTAAAACATTTGACTTAAATGATCGGACCATTCCAGTCAGTGTACTGTTCTGATTTCTCATTGTGTAGGCCAATTTGCCTGTCAGTGCGCATGTCTTGTTGCTGTCTTATAATTTTTGTGCAATAATTAAAGGCAAAGGACTAGATGCACTATTGTGTAGATTACACGACTGTACCCTATTGCACTTAATCAAATAGTTATGTGGGGATTTACAATCGCTTGCATTGTTTCACAAAATAAATCTCTCATGTCAAATACTAGATAAGCATCTAAGTTATTTCTACTTGATCCTGCTTAGATAATAGAAACAGAATAAACTGTGGTACAGAATAAACCTGGGCCCTCGGCTGCCAGTAGCAGCTTCAGTTTCTTGGGTGGTCACTGGACCCGTTCTGTTAAGAGGGTCCAAAGTAGACGACACCCTGATATAAGGAAGGCGCTATTTTCCTCAATTCGTATTTTTAAAAGTCCTGCTCCTGAGCTAGAGTTTACACCAACTGCCTACTAAACCTGCTAACTTGGCGCCCCCTCCATTATTAAGTACCAAAGCAGCTAGACATGGCACTTGTGCATACCTGCCCTTCAACATGTGCTGCCTTGTACTCAGAAATGATGCACGTTTCACCTAAATCCAGGAGGAATCGTTATCACCTAGAATGTGGATTACGTAGGAGTGATTGTGCATTTATTTAGATGCCTGTGTGGTGCCCCGCAATGCACAAAACCCTGTCATTGTGAGCTGTTCAAGCTATCTGGGGCATATCCAAATAAGCAGTTGACCCTAAACGGCCGTTTTTCTAAGTAGTCCGCGAATACACCTCAGCCAGACGAGTTCAGCCCATGCAGCTCAGGACCGGGAGCCAGTTCGTGTCAAGTGCACTACGGCCTTCACTCAATCTGTTCAAGGCCACAGCCGGATCCTCATCTCCCCTCCCTGCAAATGCCCTCCCGGCCGCGGTTAAATGAACCTGCCCGTCTCACTGATTTCCACGGAGAGAACACTCGGACTCACAGAACAGGCACAGCAATAAGCAGAGACTGCAGGACCCCCGAGGTCTTCCCCAGCCCCCCACCCCGGCAGCCCAGTGCCGCCGTGTAGCTCGCGGTTAAAAGGGCCGCCGCCGCGGGGGCAAGACGGCCCCAGTTATGCGCAAGCGCGTGCTGCTCTGGCGCCGTAGCCTGACCCCCGGCGCCACGCACAGGCGCGGCGGGGGCTCAAAGGCAGCGCGTCGCGACGAACAACATGGACACCACCGCTGGGATCAAGCCATTTTATTGAGGAGCTTCGAGGGAGGGTCGAAAAGCTGGGAGGACAATGAGATCCGACGTCCTTCTCCCAGCCAGGACCTGCAAGAACGAGAGCGGTGGGTGAGAAGGAGGTGGTATACCCGCAAGCCCGTTTCCCACCCGCCGCCTCAGCGGCCCGGCTCAGACTCCAGTTCGCATCACCCACGTCAGCAGTCTAACACGTGCTTTTAATTCGGATGTCATCACCGCCAGCCGCCCACCCTCCACCCAGTTCCCAGGCCCCGAAAAGGGGACAGACCTGCCCCGTCCCAGGACACACTCCACCACACCTTCGCCACTTCACAGTCGCTGAAAGAAAGAGGAACTAGCCGGGCTTCTACTTAAAGAAGCAGACCGGAGGTGGTTGGGCGGGCTTTACCGCCATTAACCAATAGCAAGTCAAACTTCCAGCCACGTACCTGTAAAGTGGCCTAATGATTGGCCCTGCTCACTGAGTCCTCCAGAATATAGAGCGGTTACACGCCAGCCGTAAAGATGGGCGTCAAGGAAAGACTAAGCGTCGCGCGGTCTCCTAAATTCTTATGATTTTTTTCGCGACGTAGGTCGTCGGCCTGTGAGTAGTGCGTTTCTCCATACTACACAAAACGAAACCTTACAAACGGCAGGGCGCAAGTAATGCCTAACCTGTTTAATATTTTGTGCCAGGAGCTAGGCTAGGAGCTGAGGTGACAAACTAGTCTTGTCCCTGAATTTAAAGTAACCTGTTCCGGCAGAAAGACCTTGTGTTTGAAAGTAGACTGATGTGCAACCAAATACTGACTTTGTGATGAATTCGCCCTGTGACCTTGATCACTTAGCTTTTCTGAGCCTCAATTTCTGAAAAATAGGAAAAAAATAAAGTGTTGTACGGGGCTTAAATAAGTTAATGTCAGTCACCTGGCACATTCTGAGTGGTAAACAAATATGTTTTTAAAGGACTGGTGTGATGTGGAAGACTTATGGATTGCAATACTTTAATAAATGCTAAAATAGAGCTATAAATAGCCTACTCTGGAAGCCCAGAGGAGAGAAGATCTAACATTGGGAAAGCTTGAAAGTACTTCTAAGTATTGAGCTCATACTGTGAGCCAGGCATATTATTCACAAGTGGTCAATAATATGTCCCTGCCCTCTGGGTTTGATTTACTGGGAGAGGGAACAAAAGACACACGGGCACAATATCTGGTTATCTTTACTTCCTTTATGTGTTTTCCTTGGGAATTCTTTTCCTTTTTTCCTCCTAACTTAATAAGGAAAGTTTATTGTTTTTTTGTAATAATGAAAGCATTTCAGCCTGAGTTTGTAGTTGAATAGGACTCTTATTTTCATTATTTTCTACATAGTCTTTAGTTAAATTTTAAAATTCCTCTTTGATCCAAAATAGTAGTTATTTTGGCAAGTGTTTTGTAACGTCTATATGATGTTGACTTTAAGAAAAACCAAAATACACAATGTAAGAGCTGTGAGTTGAGTTTATTCAGTGTCTTACTGAGGACTGTAGCCCAGGAGACAGAGAGCTATGAGAAAGTGTTCCCAAGAGGCAAGGGAGGAGCCAGGCTATATATGAATTTTTTTGCTCGGGAAAAAAACATGTAGTTGAACATCAAAGATTACTGCTAATCACAAAGAACAGACATCTCAAGTTAATGATTTTAGTGCTTTTCTAAGTATGGGAAGATGCAAGAATCTAGGAGGTGTGGAAAATTTTCCTTAGATATGTATCTTAACTATCTAGGGGCAGTATCCAAAGCGCAGAATGCTTCCTGTTTTTCTCCATCCAGGCCCACTCTCAGTGGGTGACTTCAGTGACTAATGGCTTGATTTCCTTGTAGAACTGGAGTGGCAGACAACATTTTTTTTCTTTACGATTTAAAAAAATATATTTATTTATTTATTTGGCTGTGCCGGGTCTTAGTTGCAGCACATGGGATCTTTCAGTTGTAGCATGCGGGCTCTTTTAGTTGTGGCACGTGGGATCTAGTTCCCTGGCCAGGGATTGAACCCAGGCCCCCTGCATTGGGAGCACAGAGTCTTAACCACTGGACCACCAGTGAAGTCCCTACAATGATTATTTCTATTGCTGCTGAAACATTTTCTTAAAATATTTATTTATTTATTTGGCTGCATCGGGTCTTAGTTGTGGCACACCGGGTCTTAGTTGTGGCACGCCAGGTCCTCGTTGCGGCATGCCGGATCTTCGTTGCAGCACGAGGGCTTCTCTCTAGTCGTGGCGCATGTGGGCTCGGTTGCCCCAGGGCATGTGGGATCTTACTTCCCCGACCAGGGATCGAACGCGTGTCCCCTGCATTGGAAGGTGGATTCTTAACCACTGAACCACCAGGGAAGTCCCAAACATTTGTTTTTAAGTCAACATTTATTACACTGTCATACAGTTTCTACATTGGGAAGTGAATTAAAGTTTTCTTTGTAGCCTAGAGTATGATCTACTTTTATAAATGTTCCACAGATTATTGAAGTAGAGATGTTTTCACTATCATGTACAGATATTGACATGAAATATTGATTAATTTGGGGCTTCCCTGGTGGCGCAGTGGTTAAGAATCTGCCTGCCAATGCAGGGGACACGAGTTGAAGCGTACAGATATTGACATGAAATATTGATTAATTTGGGGCTTCCCTGGTGGCGCAGTGGTTAAGAATCTGCCTGCCAATGCAGGGGACACGAGTTCAAGCCCTGGTCCGGGAAGATCCCACATGCCGCGGAGCAACTAAACCTGTACGCCACAACTACTGAGCCTGTGCTCTAGAGCCAGTGAGCCACAACTACTGAGCCTGCATGCCACAACTACTGAAACCCACGTGCCTACAGCCCGTGCTCTGCAACAAGAGAAGCCACCGCAGTGAGAAGCCAGCTCACCGCAATGAAGAGCAGCCCCACTCGCCTCAACTAAAGAAAGCCCGGGTGCAGCAACGAAGACCCAGTGCACCCCCAAATCAATTAATTTTTAATTAATCGATTAATTTTTAATTAATCGATTAATTTTTAATTAATCGATTAATTTTTAAAAAGCCCATTTTTGAAGCAGTGGTTTGAGATGCCACTTTTATCGTGTACTAGGGTTCCACATTATTCGAGCTCTATTTTTAATTTTATTCTATTTCACAGTCCTCTGTTCTTGTTCCAGTACCACACATTCTGTCAATTTACATTAACACGTGATTTTATGCCTCATATACGAAAGATTTTACCTTTTTTCACTGACCTCTGAAAATGTCTTTACTGAGTTTACTGCTATAAAATTATATCCAAAATTTTTTAAAAAATGAATGAATACATGAATGTAAAGAATGGTGCTTAAAAAAAAAAAAGAATTTACTGCCTATCACAAGGAATTATACCCAGTATCTTGTAATAATCCATAATGGAATATAATCTGCGAAAAAATCCCAAATCATTATGCTGTATACCTGAAGCCAACACAACATCATCAATCGACTATACTTCAATTTTTAAAAATTCATTTAAATTTTGATTTTGAAGTATGAATACAGGGAGTACATAAAAGTATATGTGTGATTTGGAGATATTAATAAATTGAACATTCAGATACCACTTAGTTTAAGAGAAATGACATCATCAGTAACTTTGAAGCTCACTTTCAGCCCCTTCTGACTACTTCTCCCTCTCTCACTCTCAGAGAAAACCACTGTCCTGAATTTTGAGTTTGTCTGGTTTTTGCTTTTTTTTTTAGACTTTTGCTTCATATATTTGTATATTATTTAGTTTTGCCTGACTTTGAGCTTTATAGAAATAGAATATACTGTATATATTCTTCTGTGACTTGCTCTTTTTATTGCTTAATATTGGCGACATTCATGTTGTATGTAATGCAACCAGGAATTGTAGTAATGCGACCAGTTTCACTACTGTGTAGCATCCCAGTACATAATTATACTGCAGTTTATACATCTCTCCTCTTTAGGTTAGATGTTTAAAATATCTTCCAGTTTTTAGTATGACAAACAAAGCTGCTCTGAATATTCTTGGGTGTGTGCAAAAGATCCTTTGGGGTATGCACACAGAAGCACAATTGCTAGGTAAGCACATTTCCAACTTTCCAGATAATAGCAAATTATTTTCCAAAGTGGAGGCTCTAATCTGCACTCCCACATTGGCCTCCACCCTCACCAACTCTTGATTTCGTCACACTTTTTATATGTTTGCCAATATGGTGAGTGTAAAATCATGTCTTTAGTCATGGGCCAGGTGTAGTCATGTATATTGTTGATTTAGTCCTCAGAAATGTTGAGCTAGCATTTTAATCAGGGATTATTGGTTGTAAGTGATGGAAACCCAACTCAAACTAGCTGGGATAAATAGGGGAAGAAGAGCTGTGCAGGCTGATGTCAAGCCAATTAGAATCAGAACTTAAGCTTGTCCAGGGCTCCTTGACTGCATTTGTGCTTCTCTTTACTTGTCAACTTTTTTCTTTTGTGTTGGCTTTCTTTTTTTTTTTTTCTGCGGTACGCGGGCGTCTCACTGCTGTGACCTCTCCCGTTGCGGAGCACAGGCTCCGGACGCGCAGGCTCAG
>NC_041227.1:121040166-121043373 GCF_002837175.3 Physeter macrocephalus
ATCCTCCCGGACCGGGGCACAAACCCGTGTCTCCTGCATCGGCAGGCGGACTCTCAACCACTGCACCACCAGGGAAGCCCCTGTGTTGGCTTTCTTTACACGACGGAGGCAGCTCCTGGGCCTCACACCTCCCGGCCTTGCCGGTAAAAAGGAAAATGAGTCTCTTCGTGCCTCTAGTTGGGGCCAGATTGGATACAAGCCTACACATGGGTCAAGTAAAGTTGGTCAGACGGGTAGCTGTTTTGGTTAACTATTACTGCATAACAAACCACTACATAACTTAGTGGTTTAAAACAGCCATTTTATTATCTCTCACAGATCTGTGAGTTAACTAGCCTTGTTAACTGAAAACAGGGTTTGCCTCTTGGTAGGTGTCAAGCCAAAAGACACAACCAAGCCAAAGACTGGGAGAAGGAAGGCTTTATTACTTGCAGCAAGTAAGGAGAACGCCAGGGATATTTCGCAAAGCAGTGTCTCCCCAAGCAGCAAAACTGGGGAAATTTTAAGCCAAGGGTATATGCATATTCATGAAGAGGCTGGGGCAGTGTATGCATATTCATGAAGAGGCTGGGGCAGTGTGTGCGTATTCATGAGGGGCCTTGAGTAGAGGAGAATTCAGCACAGAATTGGGGCAAAGTTTGACAGAGTCCAAGCTTTAGCTGACTGAAGGCACAAAGGTCAGAAAAAGTTAACATCATTCCTTAGGTTCAGACCAGTCTGGGGTCTTAGCCATCCTCCACCTGGGTGGGGGCCTAAATTCCTGTAGAACAACTCAAAAGACTGTACCAGATTATTATGTATATCCGTTGAGGAGGAACTAGGACTCTGTTTTATCACTGAACTATTTTTTCTTGACTGTGTTTCCTTTGTTCCTGCATTCCCTCACTTGCCTTAAGATCTTTAATTACTGAGACCTGTTCAAGGGCAAGCATTGTGGCCAGGCTTAGATCACAAAATAGCTTAGGCCAATAATGGCTTCTCTTATGTCAAGAAAGCCATGCCTGGTTCTCTTTCTCTGGAGACCCCCTACCCTCTCTGCTTACTGAGCAGAGAGGGTAGGGGGTCTCCAGAGAAAGAGAGGGACTTCTGTTCCTTGTGGTCACCGTGGGGCTTGATTGGGCTGAAACATCCAAAATGACTCACCTAGATGGCTGGCAGCTGGGAGCTGTTGATTAAAGCAACTCCATTCTCCTCCATGTGGCCTGAGTGTGGCTTGGGCTTCTCCCAAGATGGCAGCTAGACTCTTAAGAGGGAGCATCCAAGAGCACGTATTCCAAAAGGAAGGAAATGGAAGTTGCCATGCTTTTTAAACTTGGGCTGGGAAGTCTCAGAATGTCACTTCTGGTCAAAACCAGTCACGGGAACAGTCCAGATTCAAAGGGAAGGGAAATAGCTCTTACTTTTGATGGGAAGAGCAGCATGGCTTATAAGGAGGGAAAGTATTGTTTGGGGCCATCTTTGGAAACTTAGCTACCACAGTAGAGTAGAATGATTGGCCTCACCTGGGTAGGTGCCCACTAGGGCAGAGCCAGTACCACCTAGCATATCTGCCCTTTTTCCAAGGCAGGCCCTAATTCCTGTTCACTTGCTCCCTCCATGGTGAGAACAGCTGAAATTGAGCAGGACCTGGGAATTAGGGAAGTGAAGGAATGTAGAAACAAAGGAAAATCAGTTAAACAGGAAAAGTAATGACAACAGTTCAGCAATAAAACAGAGTCCTAGTTCCTCCTCAGGGGAAGTACGTAATGATCTGACACACATATCTTTGAGTTCTGCAGGAAATTAGACCGCCCACCCAAGTGGAGGATGGTGTCTATAAGCTGAGCAAAAGCAGGTAGACCCCAAACTGGTAGAAACCAGAAGGTTGATGATTAAGATTCCTGAAACATCACCCTATTACCTCACCACCAACCAATCAGAAGAAAGTCATGCACCCTGAAGCCCTCACCCCAAGTGTTGCCTTTAAAAACCCATCCCTGAAAGCCAATAACAGGGAGTTTTGAGCATGAGCCACTCCCATACTCCTTGTTTGGCGAGCTGCAGATAAACACTATGCTTTCCTTCATCACAACCTGGTGTCAGTGAATTGGCTTTGCTTTGAGGCGGGCAAGTGGACCCAAGTTCAGTTCGGTAATACGGTCCCTTGAACATGGTAAACACTTGATAACTGTTGTTGAAGTCCTTCTTCTGAATCTTCTTGTTTGTTTAACTGCACCATTCAAATATTTTCCATCCTGCTTTGGCAAGGTCTCTTGTATCAGCCCTGGTCCCCCCTTCCTTTTCTTGCTCTAGATTAAGGCCCAAATAACCCTTGTTAACCGGCTCCTGATGTCTCTCAAATGCCTGTCTTTTGCCCAAACTCTCCCCCTGAAGCGTACCTTCAGTCCCATCTCACTCTGCTGCCTGCTAAGAAAGCCCAGCCTGACATTAATGCCCCCACCCACCGGCCCATCCTGCCTGCCCTGCCTCATCTCCCGCTGCTCCTCCGGGTAGAAGTCGAGCACGAGCTCACTTGTTTTTAGTATATGTGCTGCCGAAGCAAGCACACGAGCTCACTAATGAGGCAGCTGGGGCTTCCATGAAGCCACACAGTCCTTTCCCTTCTCCAGCCTTTTGTTCGGGTCCTCCTTTCCCCCTAGACTATTCCTTTCCCCTATCAAATCTGACAAAAGGCCTAGCCCAGATACCACTTCTTCCATGAAGTCCTCCCTGCTCTATCCATCCTTCCTTCCTTCCTTCCATCCTTCCTTCCACCAGACCCATCCCTCTCTTGAACACCATAGTTCTGTTTCTGAATTTATTCTCATCTTCTTGCACTTTTCACAGTTGGCCTTGTACGTTGGTTCTCTCTCTGCACGTCCTATCACCTTTACCAACTTGCAAACTGTGATATTCCTTCATGGTACCAATCCTTTGAACTCAGAAGCCCTTGATGGTATTTGTTAAAAGAATGAATGAATAAATGAATGAATGAGTGGTAACCGTCCGAGGTCAAAGATGAGGTCATCTGCAAAATGAAGGTGACAAAATTATAGCTAAAGTTTCTTTCTACTCTAAAATTTGGTTATGGATTTCCCTGGTGGCGCAGTGGTTAAGAATCTGCCTGCCGGGCTTCCCTGGTGGCGCAGTGGTTGAGAGTCCACCTGCCGATGCAGGGGACGCGGGTTCGTGCCCCGGTCCGGGAAGATCCCACATGCCTCGGAGCGG
>NC_041227.1:121043404-121059717 GCF_002837175.3 Physeter macrocephalus
CACAACTACTGAGCCTGCAAGCCACAACTACTGAAGCCCACACGCCTAGACCCTGTGCTCCACAACAAGAGAAGCCACCACAGTGAGAAGCCCACGCGCTGCAACGAAGAGTAGCCCCTGCTCACCGCAACATGCCACAGCTACTGAAGCCCACACGCCTAGACCCTGTGCTCCACAACAAGAGAAGCCACCACAGTGAGAAGCCCACGCGCTGCAACGAAGAGTAGCCCCTGCTCGCCGCAACTAGAGAAAGCTGGCGCTCAGCAACGAAGACCCAACACAGCCAAAAAATAAATAAATAAAATTAAAAAAAAATACTCAAAAATGTTTTTTTAAAAATTAAAAAAAATAAAATTTGGTTATGTCTGTGAATGAGCTCTCTTAGAGAGAAAGGAGAGAGAGAGAACAGGTAAGGTATATATCTTGAGCTTTAAGAAACACAGTCTGCAAGGAGGAAAAAGAGCAGAGAGACAGGAGGAAAGCCAGAAAATGGTACTATCCAAGGAGGAAAAGTTCAAGAAAAAAAAACTCTTAACATACCTGAGGGAATTCCCTTGCAGCAGTGGTTAGGACTCTGCACTCTCACTGCTGAGGCCTCGGGTTCAATTCCTGGTCCGGGAACTAAGATCCCACAAGTCAGGTGGCACGGCCAAAAAAACCCCAAAACCAAACAAACAAAAACATGTGAACTGAAGAGAGGCCCAGGGTAAAAAAGATAAAGCAAGCCCACTGGGATTTTGCAGGAGGAAGGATATGAGCTGCTTGAGAGAAGTTTCCAGAGAGTTCTGTTGAAATAAGCTGGATCCCAGGGGATTAGGAGGGACTGACCAGTGAGGAAGAAGAGGCACTCTGAGAGGATGGCCGTTGCCACGTTGGCACTGAGCTGGCCCTTTGAGGATATTAATATACGATACACTGGTACCACTATGGACACTTCACCATGGTGGCATATAGACTCAGCACAAATGGGTGTAAAGTACAACAGCTCAGAGGCAAGTGAACAAATAATCAGGATTAGACTGAGCTCCCTTCCAGGGCAGAAACCCCAGGGGAAAGCTCACTCTTCTCTCCCAGGTGGCTGGTCGGTGCCTTTTGTGAGCTGTGCTTTTGCACAGTCAACCCCCAGGTGAGATCAGGAGACTTACATGTTATTTGAGGCAATGCCCCTTATCACCACATATTTGTACAAACTTCTGTTTGTTAATAGTATTCCAGGGACAAGGCAGTCTGGGCTCCTGCCTAACCACATTTACGGGCCACAGAATGGTACCTTGTCACTACACTGGGGGAGGGGCAAGGATAACAGCCAGGGATGATGGAACAGGCTGCAGCATCTGTGGTTGCCTCAGTGAACTCCGAAGTTATGTAGACAGCTGAGTTCTTTTTTTTTTTTTTTGACAGCTGAGTTCTAATCCAGGTTGTGCTGGGAATTCCCTGGTGGTCCAGTGGACTCAGCACTTTCACTGCCGTGGACCCAGGTTCAGTCCCTGCTCGGGTAACTAAGATCCCACGTGATGTGCGGTACATCCAAAAAAAAAAAAAAATTCCATTACTAGCTATGTGTTACCCACCTGGCTGTTAATCTTTTAAGATTCCAGTGTATCATCTGTAAAATGGGGCTAAGAACACTACCTCATAGAACTGCTGTGCAGATAGCATGAGCTGGTCCTATAAAACGTGTTTGGGGGCTTCCCTGGTGGCGCAGTGGTTGAGAATCTGCCTGCCAGTGCAGGGGACACGGGTTCGAGCCCTGGTCTGAGAAGATCCCACATGCCGTGGAGCAACTGGGCCCGTGAGCCACGGCTACTGAGCCTGCGTATCCGGAGCCTGTGCTCCGCAAGAAGAGAGGCCGAGACAGTGAGAGGCCCGCGCGCCGCAATGAAGAGTAGTCCCCGTTCACCGCAACTAGAGAAAGCCCTCGCACAGAAACAAAGACCCAACACAGCCAAAAATAAATAAATAAATAAATTTATTTTTAAAAAGTCACAGGACAAGGCAGCTCCCATTCTACCGTTTAACAGCTTAGAATACTATTCACGTGTCATGAAAATTGCTAAACATTAAAAGGGAAACACTTAAAAAAATGTGTTTGCACATTTCCAAACAATAGCCCACAGCCAACCAGTGTTAACTGTGATAAGAATCATCTTTGCGGTAGCAAAACAGTGTACAGTAGATTGGATTCTGTGGTAAAGAGAAGTTCTCCGGAGTGAGTGAGTGGCACAATCTCTTCAAATCCAGCCATCCTGGAACAGGAAGAACCAAGGTTCTATTTACCTAAGAACCAAACTGCTCACAGTGACAGCGGCTTTTAAAGAATTTCCCTTAAAAAATTAGGACATGAAGGAGATAAACATTTAGCTTGCTACCAGAATCCCTTCACTACCCCTCAACATGTGCTGTAAGTTCACTTCTGTTTGGGAGCAGCGGCAGCGTGGAGATCACTCAAAATAGTCAAAGTGGATTTAGCCTGGTAAAAGACACTGTTCCTTTGAGATGGTACTGAAGCTTTCAACCATGACCTCCCTTTCTGGTTTTACCAGCTTTTCCTTTCAAGTCTCCTTCAAAGGGAACTACTCTCTCACTAAATAGCTATCTGCAAACCAACCTCATAATCACTTTTAAGTGAAATTTTGAAGGGTTTCAAACAAACAATTGAGACAGGCACAAACAATTGAAGGCTGGATCATAACTTCCACTAGAGGGCGAAATTTGCTAAAATAAAGAAAAGGGATTAATGGCCACAGGGATTAGCACTGGACATTATGAGTGAGCCGGATTCCAGCACCTTGGCTGCCCCTATCACCTGCGGGAACTGAAAAACACACAGTCTCCACCCCACAGGGCTCCACCCCACAGGGCTCCACCCCAGGAGATTCGGAATCAGTAGGGGGAAGAGGGCAGAAAAAGGTGTTGGGAATCTATTTCTAAAAAAACTCTCCAAGTTTGGGAGCCACTGATTTAGAGAGAAGTGAAAATAAGATTTTAGCTCACTTTCTCCCACCATTCCCTCCCCTCTACTGACATAGTCAGTTCCTGCCTGCTCCAGTCTTTGCTGAACATATATTTTAACCTTGGTGGAAAAAGAGGGCTTATCTTTACAATAAAACCATGACCTTTGCTTTGTTTAGTGGATGTTATTTAAAACAACTTCCAGAAAGGTCATTTTCAGGCCTTTTCTATG
Organism: Physeter macrocephalus; assembly: GCF_002837175.3. Lineage (NCBI taxonomy): Eukaryota > Metazoa > Chordata > Mammalia > Artiodactyla > Physeteridae > Physeter > Physeter macrocephalus. Next base: position 121,046,589 of record NC_041227.1, read on the forward strand.
GGCAGGTCCACTTCAAAGGCACCCTGCAAAAATATTTCCATTTCTGTCTGTATTTATCAGCAATGCCAGCTTTTGCTTTATCAAAAGCAAAAAGCTGTCTAAAACAATACTTGACTATGGAACAAGATTGTGGGCAATGCTGCCGTAAATAAAACCAGAACTTATCAATGTGAGTTGGCCAATCAAATGGAGACAGGCACAATACATGTGCCTGTCTGATTAAGCATAAGAGTAACCTAACTGGTGCATAAGAAATTCTGAGAACCTATAACAGTGCAGTTATGGCCTGGAGATTTGGTCCAGATGAGTACAAGATAAATATACCTACCTGGTCCAGTCTCCTTGGAACGGATTTTTTTTTCTTTATTGGATCTTTAAAACTGATTTATGAGTCAGATTGAGGTAAGCATTCCCCTTTGTGTTTTATCTGCTGTGCTTACAGGGTCACAGTGACATTTTGAATGGTAAAAGGGCTGCCAGAGTTCCAGCACAGAAAGTTTCCCTCCTAGAGTCACTCTGTCGGAGAAAAAGCACCAGAGAAGGCATGTGAAAGCAGCATTTTCTGATCAGGCTTCTCTTTTAACTCAACCCTGTGGTCTTACAGATCCTGTTGTCAGCTTGCATGCTGGACGGATAATCATTAAAGAGGTCCTCCCACTTTCTGTGGGCGCCTCCCTGGACACCTGGCCACACTGGTCAGGAGTGATGGAGCTTGTGTTTCTGCACATCCCTTGCCAATCTTAAACCTCTCTGTTTGCATTTAGACATGCAGATAACACTTTTCAAAATGTGTCTACTGCTTTCACAGTTGCCAAGATTTGTCCTACTCTTAAACTGGTGTGTTGGATTCTCCAGCAAGGGTTTAGTCCCTTGTCTGTGATTCAGGCATATGAAGTTGGGAATGGGGAACTTTGTTCATGGGATTTTGGTTTACCATGAGCACTTCTGTCTGTTTCAGTGGGATAGGGTTGACTCACATGCACCCAGGTCAGACATCTGGTCAGTCCCCCACTACTTCTTTTTTTTTTTTTTTAATTATATTATTTTTTATTGAAGTATAGTTGATTTTACAATGTTGTGTTAGTTTCAGGTGTACAGAAAGTGACTCATACAGATTCTTTTCCATTATAGGTGATTACAAGGTATTGAATATAGTCCCTACTTCTTTATTTCTCTAGCATTGCTTACTCCTTTCCCCCAAACCCTGAAAAATCTTAGGCTGTCATACGAGCAAGTCAAGAAAAATTAGAGGGCTTCCTTGGTGGTGCAGTGGTTAAGAATCCACCTGTCAATGCAGGGCACCCGGGTTGGAGCCCTGGGCCAGGAAGATCCTACATGCCATGGAGCCACTAAGCCCATGGGCCACAACCACTGAGCCTGTGCTCTAGAGCCTGCGAGCCACAACTACTGAGCCAGCATGCCACAACTACTGAAGCCCAAGCGCCTAGAGTCCGTGCTCCCGCAGCAAGAGAAGCCACTGCAATGAGAAGCCCGCGCACTGCAACGAAGAGTAGCCTCTGCTCGCCACAACTAGAGAAAGCCTGCAGGAAGCGACAAAGACCCAAGGCAGCCAAAAATAAAATAATTTAAAAAACAGAAAAGAAAAATTAGAGAAGCTGCCATCCTTTTTTTCCTTTTCTCCTAGAATATGGAAATGTTGTGCTCTGAACCTTAGTTTATTCTGTCTTGTTACAAATGTCCTCTGGAGAGAGGCTTCCATCAAAGTGGAGGGCAGCATGGGACAGAGTGACCAAACAGCTGCGGGGCTCTTTACATCAGGTTAATAGCCCACAACCTTCAAACGGACCTTGTATGAGTCCTCAACAAACCCACTCCCTCCAGTGAGTTGGGACACGTGTCAAGCTTCACGAGGTCACATCTACAAATGCCACATAAACACACATGACACCAGCAGCTGAAATGGTTTCCTTCTTTGCTTGTAATTTTTGGCGAATGATTTGGCCGTGGTTATTCCAAAGGGAACTGGTGGCAGTTGGACATGATTTGAGGGGAATTCCTGAGGACAAAGAAAGGGACCTTTGGACTAACTGAGGTGCAGCTGGAGGACCCCAGAGCTGCGAACTCGGCGATAGCCGCGCGCAGGGCAGAAGCGCCGGGTTGCAGGAATCCCCTGCCAGCTGCCGACCCTCACTCCGGAGGTCGCTGACGATCCCACCACGGCGGGAAGACGGAGCGGGGACTCTGGACACTCGGCACCGGCTGTCTCCTGGCCTTTCCTGATCAAGTCTGACGCAGCGGATCTCTCAGCGGGATCACTGGGACCTCCTGGGGCAGGGAATGCGCCCGCGTGGCGGGGTTGCCGGTCTCCCCTTGCCCTCAGACAAGCTCTTTGCCTCGATCACGCAGCGTGCCTAGATGCCCGACGCAGAAGACTGGTGCTCTTCTGCCGCCGCGGCCGGGGCACTCAAGGCCAGCCGGAGGCCCAAGCCGCCTTTGGCACCGCCTATAAACCCGCCCCTCCAGCGACAGACCCGCCCCAGCCCGCCCCCAAGCCTGGGCCCCGCCCAATCCCAGGCCCGCCCCTAGGCCGGCCCCGCCTCCTTCCCCGCCCCGACCGGAAGAAGCGCCGGCGCCCGGCACTTATAGGGCCGGGAATGGGGGTGCCACCACCGCCTAGTTAGCTCTGCGTCTGCGGAGTCCCGGCCGCCGCAGCGCTGTTGTCGCGGCGCTCCCGCCCCGTCCTCTGCCCTCCCGCACCGCCCCCCTGGAGCCGGCCGGACCGGCCAGGAGCCAGGGCCGAGTCCTCGCCATGCCTGCCCGACTGCAGCTGCTGCTGCTGGCGTTGCTGCTGCCCAGCCCCGGGGTGAGTGACCGGGAATGTTGGGGTGGGGAACGGCGCGGGGCGGGCCAGGGTCCGAGCCGGGAGCGCGGCGGCGGCGGCCCCAGGCTGGCTCCGTGCGCCCGGGCGGAGACGGCGCCGGGCGGGGAGTGGCGGCCTCCTGACCGGCCGGAGTGGCGGCCACGGCCGGCCCCGCCGAGGCGTCCGCCACCCAGGGGCCTCGCGGGCCAGCGCGGCTGTCACGAGCAGCGCCTCCCCGGCCGTGTGCTCTCCGGCGCAACTTTGTGTCGTCCTAGCGGCACCTCGGGGTCTCCAGAAGGCCCCGGGCCCTTGGGAGGCCGCCCCACCTGCCGGACCCTTCCTGCCGGTGGGCGCCAACTCGGCCTGGCGGTGGCCGCGGAGGAAGGGCAGAAAGGACCCTGTAACCAAGGGGAAGGGAATGTCTTGCGTTTGTAATCTTCGCTTGAACTTTTCAAAATGCGAGAACTTTGGGAAACGAAGTGGGTAAGCGTTCTTCCCCTAGAGCTTGATTCTGCTTACCTGCCTTGCAGGTTTCTTGGCATTGGAGGCAGCGGGCTTCCTTTCGGGCAGCAAGACATCGTTAAGCAGGTTAAGCGGTGGGAATGGTACTCTTTTTTTCAAGATCCCATATGGGACAGCAGTGAAGCCGCTTCGAAACTTTAAACGAAAGACTGTCTCCTCACGGGAGAGCACCGTGGGGCTGTCCAAAAAGTCTTTTCATCTTTTTCTGGAGAGAAGAGCCTGGTTTACATTTATTTAACTTTCAGGCCTTCTCTCAGGCTGTGGATTCGGGCACCGTGGCTGGGAGGACATTTTGTGGACAGCCTTGGCTTTTTTTCCCCTTCTGGTTGGAAGAACCTAAATTAGTGAGTGGTTTTTTTTTTTAAAAAAAGAAACAAAAACGTATTGTTCAGGATGTGGGTATGGTGCATTGGAGCAGGTTCTGTTTAATGACCTCCACTGTGTACTTTTTAATATGGTGTATCAGGTACCAGGTGTCCAGGTGGAGAATTGACATGTGTATACCTGAGTGCCACAGCATGAACTCTTTGGAGGTTATGCATTTTAGGTAAATAATAGTCCGTGCTCTTGGGGTGACAAGAATTTGGAAACAGCTGAAGTAATACGAGGCCACCTTTTTCAAATTCAGGGTTATTTATTTATTTAAATTAATTTATTAATTTATTAATTTATTTTTGGCTGCGTTGGGTCTTCGCTCCTGCGCCCGGGCTTTCTCTAGTTGCAGCGAGCGGGGGCTATTCCTCGTTGCAGTGCACAGGCTTCTCATTGAGGTGGCTTCTCTTTATTGCAGAGCACAGGCTCTAGGCGCCTGGGCTTCAGTAGTTGTGACTCGTGGGCTCTAGAGTGCAGGCTCAGTAGTTGTGGCGCACAGGCTTAGTTACTCCGCGGTATGTGGGATTTTCCTGGACTAGGACTCGAACCCGTGTCCCCTCCATTGGCAGGCGGATTCTTAACCACTGTGCCACCAGGGAAATCCCGGGGTTTTTTTTAAAGGAAAATTTGTACACACTTCACAATAAAACTCATGTCAGTTAAGTTTTCCTTCTGATTGAATTTTTAAAAAATCCACTTTCAAAACTGGGGTCAGGTTTTGAACTTGAACATTTCATCTTGTATTGGTTAACTGCTGCCTGGCATCTGTCCACAAATAAGAGTGTAAAGAGAGTGACCAAAATGTATGACATGGAAATCAATCATTTCATATCATCAGAGCCTTGTGTATATTGTTTTCTTTGCCACATCTTTTCGTGTGCTATTCTGTCACTGGAGTCTAGTGTTTTAGTTATTGAACAACTTTGGCTAAAGAACCAAAAATAACTATTTAGCCTTAGTTGGGACTATAGTTTTGGTTCATGTAAATATTTCCAAATTGTATTTAGAAATCCAAACTTTTCGGAGTTCATGGTAAAAGAGTCCAACCCTTATCAAAAGGTTATGTTTTAGTGTAACTGCTTTTTAGGGAAAAGGTCAGAATTTCACTCCCAGAATTACACACCAGTAAAAATTTCGATCCCCAAACATAGTGGGAAATATTTTTTTAAAATTCTAAATGAAACGCATTGCAGAGTTTGCAGTTAAACTAGGCAGCAGTGATGTTGTGCAGAATGTACTGGCTGTAAAATCAGACAAACCTGAGTTCTTTCTGGTCCCTTGGTAGCTGTGTCCTCAGAGTCTTAGAGACTCTGTTTCCTGATCTGTGAAATGGGGACAGCTAACACACTAACAGGTGTGAAGAGACCTGGCACATCATAGATAATGTAAATTCTCCTTGCCACCCCCCAAAGGTGTTTTTTACTCTAAGTCATCATTTTTCAATGTTATACTATGCCTGAACAAGGAATATTTTTTGATGCTGTTTCTTTTTGATTGATGAAGTAACTAGTGCAGAGGAGGCAGTATTGTGATTTTCCTTCATGCATCATTGCTGCCCTGTGGTCCTCATTGTACAGTGTTTGGGTGTCACTTCTCTCAAGTACCAAAGAGATCTGTGGCACGTGAAGCAGGGTACTTTCTTCAGCTAGAGGATATGCAATTTCTTTTATTCAGCCGATGTTTTGGTTTTAGAGGGGGATAAACAACTTCACGGAGAATTGCAGATCACGTGTGCACAAAAACACACGGAGACATGAGTCTTAACTAGAAATGGCCTTGCTTATCATTTATTCTGATAGTTATCACCTGCATGAATTATCCTCATAGGAGGTATCAAGTATTAATACTGCTGCCACGAGGAGAGTGAGGAGGGTGTTTCATGAAGCTCATGTTCTCAGGACTGCTGATCCTGAAATTAGACTGTAGTTGTGCATATGCGTTTGTTTTGTTTCATTAACTTGCCTGTCCAGGAGGCTCTCCGCAGTCATATGGCTTCTAAGAGCACAAGAGAAAATGTGTATGAGAGTGATTCTTGAGAAAGTTCGACGGTAGACCATATTCCCGAATATAAAACCAGTGAGCTATGTAAAGGTTTCTTCATGTCTGAACAGAACAGTGCCATCTGCACGGGCCTGGGGGTTATAGTTATTTGCATGCCTCCGATGGCGTCTCCATTCTTCAGGTTGAAGAATCATTGGATAACTATTTCATTTTCATTGGAAACCTCTTTGGTTTGGGGAATCCACAGTAATCCTTAGGCTTAATATTATGTATGTTTTATAATGATCAAATGTTCTCCCTAAAGAGATGATATAGGGGAGAAAAGCCTAATGTATCATTTTGATGGATTCTGTTTTTATTATGTACGCATAACTTGGGGCCTGTAACCTAGCAATATGATTAGAGTATGAGGCTGGCTTAAAAAATAGAGACAGTGAATCATAGTCTGTGAATAATAAACATGCTGGTTGGCTCTATTTCCCAGGGGCTGGGGATTTTTTTTCCCTATCTTTATCTTTACCTATATCCCATGTTTGGTTTCAGACTTTGCTGCCTCAGAGCAACACATGCTCAGAGATATTTAAATGAGTGAGTGCACCAGACCACATACGGACTGGGAAAAGTAGAACTTAAAATGCGCCCCCCCCAGATACCATACAAAAACAAAAAATCCCAAGGTCCTTGCTTACACGACTTTTTAAAATTTTAAGTTCCTTTTACACAGTCTCTGCATCACTTCTGATTATCTTATGATCTTTGTTCATGTACAAAGACACAGCAAGTCGAACAGTGTAAAAATGTGTTCTGTACTTTTTTAAAAATTTAATTATTTATTTATTAAAAAAATTTTTTTGTCTGTGTTGGGTCTTTGTTGCTGTGCGTGGGCTTTCTCTAGTTGCGGGGAGCGGGGGCTACTCTTCGTTGCTGCACGCGGGCTTCTCATTGCGGTGGCTTCTAGTTGTGGAGCACGGGCTCTAGGCACAGTGGGCTTCAGTAGTTGTGGCACGCGGCCTCAGTAGCTGTGGCTCACGGGCTCAGTAGCTGTGGCACACGGGCTCAGTAGCTGTGGCTCGCGGGCTCAGTAGCTGTGGCACGCGGGCTCAGTAGCTGTGGCTCGCAGGCTCTAGAGCATAGGCTCAGTAGTTGTGGCGCACGGGGGCTTAGTTGCTGCGCGGCACATGGGATCTTCCCGGGCCAGGGCTCGAACCCGTGTCCCCTGCATTGGCAGACGGATTCTTAACCACTGCGCCACTAGGGAAGTCCCTGTGTTCTGTATTTTTGTTCAGTTTGTTTTTTTTTTTTCACAGAATGTCTCCTGTGGCCTGTTAGGAAATGTTCTGAGTGCACCATTGCATTTGTCACTTTCAGTATCACCTTAGTAAACCATCATCCACTCAGAAAGCATTTGAGCCTTCTGTGCCCAGCCCTAGGTTAGGGACTGGGGTCCTAGCTGAGCAGGGTTGATGTGGTAATAAGCCATGCTTTGCCTGGTGATCACCCTACTGGGGTCATATGGGCTCTTTCCAGTTTTTCCACTATTATAAGAAAGGTGATTTCCTTTTCTTCAAATCTTTTGTGTGTTTGGTGCTTTCTGTATGATAACATGGGAAGATTTGAAAAAAATCTCTCAAAGTATTATCATATTTGTCGTAATAAAGAAAAAAAGCATATATAGTCTAAATTTTTTAAAAAAGCACAACATATCTATAATTCTATTACCCAAACATTACCTCTATTAACATTTAAACAGGTTTATTGAGCTATAATTCACATAGCATACAATTTACCCATTTAAAATATACAGTTCAATGACTTTTAGTATATTCACAGAATTGTGCAACCACCACCACTATCAATTTTATGATATTTTCGTCATCCCCAAAAGAAACTCCATACCCATTAGCTGTCACTCCCCATTTCCCACAAACCTCCCAGCCCCTGGTAACCACTGGTCTACGTTTGTCTCTGTAGATTTGCCTGTTCTGGACATTATATATAAATGGAATCATGCTACATCTGGTCTTTCGTGTCTGGCTTCTTTCACTTAGCATAATGTTTTCAAGGTTCATCCATGTTGTAGCCTGTATCAGTGCTTTGTTCCTTTTTATTGATGAATAAATATTCCATTATGTGGATATATACCACATTTTGTTCATCCGTTCTTCATTTGATAGACATTTGGGTTTCCCCTTTTTGGCTGTTATGAATAATGCTGCTGTGAACATTTGGGTACAGATTTTTGAATGGCCATGGATTTTCATTTTTCTTGGGTATATACCCAAGAGTGGGATTTCTGGGTCATGCGGTAACCCTCTGTCTAACCTTTTGAGGAACTAGCAAACTGTTTTCCAAAGCAGCTGCACTATTTTACATCCCCACCTGCAGTGTAGGAGGGTTCCAATTTCTCTACATCCTCCCCAACACTTGATATATATTTTTTTAAAGTCAAGTTAGTTTTATTGTCTTATAACAGTCTAACATATAAGTCTTAGCTCTGACATAAAGATGCCCAACACTTGATATTATCTGTCTTTTTTATTATAGTTATCCTAGTGGTGGTGAAGTTGTAACTCCTTAGTTTTGGTTTGCATTTCTCTGATGACTAGTGTACTCATATCTTTTTAAAAAATTTTTTTATTCTTGGCTGCATTGGGTCTTCGTTGCTGCGCGCGGGCTTTCTCTAGTTGTGGCGAGCCGGGGCTACTCTTCATTGCGGTGCGCGGGCTTCTCATTGCGGTGGCTTCTCTTGTTGCAGAGCACGGGCTCTAGATCACAGGCTCAGTAGTTGTGGCACAGGGCTTAGTTGCTCCACGGCATGTGGGATCTTCCCTGACCAGGGCTCGAACCTCTGTCGCCTGCATTGGCAGGCGGATTCTTAACCACTGAGCCACCAGGGAAGCCCTCATATGTCCTTCTAGACATTTTTATGTGCACATTTGCAGAGATAATGTTTTTCTTCCCCAAACTGGAATATAACATGGATCTTTCTGTCTCAGTAAATTTAATTCTACAACATAATTCTCACTGGCTGTGTGATACTTCTGTGAAAGAGTATACTGTAATTTGACCATTCAACCATTTAGATATTGAGGCTGTTTTTAATTTTCATTACTATAAACAATTGTGATAAACCTTACTGCTAAACTCTTGAGGCCATCTTAACTGCTTAATTATTTCCTTGGGATAAATTCCTAGAACTGGAATTTGCTTGTCATATGTACTCTTTTACAGTCCCCTCCTCCAGCCCCCAAGCAATATTAGATGTTTTAAAAAGCACAGAACTAACCTTAAATTGGTTTCATGATAGCCATTTTAAAGTAAGCTGGGGCTTCCAGGGTGGCGCAGTGGTTGAGAGTCCGCCTGCCGATGCGGGGGACATGGGTTCGTGCCCCGGTCTGGGAAGATCCCACATGCCGCGGAGCGGCTGGGCCCGTGAGCCATGGCCGCTGAGCCTCCGCAACGGGAGAGTCAGGCTCAGCGGCCATGGCTCACAGGCCCAGCCGCTCCGCGGCATGTGGGATCTTCCCAGACCGGGGCACGAACCCACGTTCCCTGCATCGGCAGGCGGACTCTCAACCACTGCACCACCACGGAAGTCCTATTTTGCTTATATTTTGAAGACCTGAATAACCACAACAGTTTCTTTATGACACCCTATGTACCTAAAAGTTATTGAGAAAATGTTTTATTCTGATTTGTTAATAGCTTGTTTGCAGGGTCCTTTGGCCTGCAGTGGTTTCAGATCAGCTTTCTAGCAGATGTGGCTCCCATGAGCACTCTGAAATACCTCGGGATGATTCTGTGAGTTTGGTTTTAAGGGTAGCCCACCCCCTGCAGAAAAGGTTATTATTATTATTATTATTTGGCCGTGCCGCACAGGTTGCAGGATCTTAGTTCCCTGACCAGGGGCTGAAACCTGGACCACGGCAGTGAAAGCACTGAGTCCTAACCACTGGACTGCCAGGGAATTCCCAAGATTCTTTTGATAGTTGGTTATGAGGCCATTTAAAATTTTGACTCAAGACTGTTCGTAAATCAAAAGTTGATGCATTGTTTGTCTCTTTTGGAGGCCATAGTTCTTAAAACATATAGCTTGTCCATACAGCTGTTTTTCCTAGCAAAATGAACATACCACTTGACAATAAAGTGAAATATTTGTTGGCTTCTTGTTTTGTTTTTCCCACGAACGTACCTGGACTTACTCATCCGAAAGAATGTTGTCTCTTTCAAAATAATAACCCCTTCAGGGTCAATGTTCATGTCAAACAAATTAGTCTTTTTTTTTTTAACTTTTTTTAAAAACTTCATTTAATAATTCAACTTTAAAATGAAAAAATGAGCCCTAAAAAAGCAAATATTTATTATTAAGCCTATTATCCTTACACAATTCCTTCTAGTCTCTGCTTGAATGTAACTTTGACGTGGTCCACACTGAAGTTTTGATCAATACTGTTATTACCCAGCTTGATTGCACAATTTATCGAGGACACTTGGATTCTTGGTTGTTTCTAAAAACCCGTGAGAGACTGTCTACCACGTAGAGGATTCAAAAGTATATTCTTTGAAGGTAATTTCCAAAAAATTCCAGATGTATTGTGAACAGTGGGAGCATGTATGGATAAATGTTTAGCTTCCTGTCAGAGTATGTTAGACTCCTAGAAGGGATCCAATAAGTCTTAATATTTTCCCCACCCCACCCCCACGTAAGCAAAGGGATGCATTACCACAGTGCGAGCAGGTTAGAACCTTCAAGGGTGGTATTTTGGGGCACGTACCACCCTCACTCAGGCATCGCCCTGCCCTCCCAAGTTGAACAGTCACTGCTCTGCTGTGTTCCCAGAGCACACAGATGAGGAAGCTGAGGCCAGACAGGGCCGGTGACCTGTCCATGGTCATGCACCAGTGGCAGAACTGAACCCTGAATCTGATCCTCCTGCTTCCCTTTGAAGAGCAGCCCCTGCAGTGCTTATGTCCTGGTACATCTGTTAGAACAAATAAGTCCAGATACCCCAGTCACACCTGAGGAGGGGGCCAAGCCATGTTGCAGTGAGAGATGGGATCTAGAGAAGGACCAGGAGAGAAGAAAGGCTTTCCTGTAAGCTTGGGGAAATGCTCAGACGATGCTCTTGTTCCTTCCGGGAGAGTCGCAGCCTCTTACCCTTTGTTTCAGTCAGAGAAAGATGCAGATTTGGGATGGAAACACTGCTTTACCCTGAGCATCTCCATCAGGGATATCCACTGAATCCGGCAATCTCGGGGAGAATGCAGGTTAAGAGGTCCTTACACCAAGTTCTCAGTTTAAGCTCTTTTCTTTGCTTGAGGTCTAATAATATCCAAGCAGGTGCATGTTTTTCAGTAAGATCTTGCCCCGAAATGTTTCTGGAATAGTAAAACCGAAAGTTCATGTCTTCGAAGCCTTTAACCAAAGTTTCTTTTCCATACTGCAGTCACAGCCTTCGGCAAAGGATCCTGAAAAGGTAGAACTCTTTAATGATCAGGCCGGGTCTGGGTTGTTCGCCTTTGCAGAGGCCCCATCTCCCACCAAGTGCTGGCACCAGGAAGTGGGTATATGATGACAGGAGAGAGAGTAGCCTTGGCCCTTGGGCCACAATAGAGGGACCTCAGTTAGCTCAGGTGGGTCTCAGGAGAGGGTAGTGAGGGAGAGAGGAGGAGGCCAGGAAAGTGCCCTGTATGGGGGTGGTGCGCTTCTCTTGCTGGTTTGTCCTAGAGGGCAGGGACTGTGTTTTGCTTATCTTTGCATCCTCTCTGGCATTTAGCACGGTGAGTCGGTCGTACCCCCTGTATTGGGCACTCAGCAAGTATTGATTGAATTTCTCTTTGAGGCTCTTGTAGACCAATAAGACAAGGAGCTGTTTTATCATCAGGCGCTGTGGATTTGCGGCGGGGGGGCGGGGATAAGGAAAATGTTGCTTTAGCCGTAATCTGTATTCTTTAGTGAGATCTTATCAATAGCGTTTCTTTCTACACAATGAGAGGGGTTCCAAGATACTTGCTTGGGTGGACATGACCCCCAGTGTGTGGTGCTCTTTTGATAAGCTCCTCATATCAGTCATGAGATTAATTTTCCCACTGCCAAACCCCAGGAGATAAATGGCCTGCGATTATTCCAAGTCAGTTTCATTTTTTACTCAGCATGATGTTTCACTGTTAAAAAATGAACCTTGATCCAGGGTTGTCCTCTTCTGTATTAAACATGATTTCCCTAGTTAGTAGACTAATTTATAATTATCATTCAAAACCACCCCTTCCCTCAGTGGATTCTTTTCCCTCTCTATTTCAGATGAGGGAATCATTGTTTGTCCGGGCTGCGAGAATGTTTGTCATGGAAACCGGATTTTTTTCGTACATATTATCTGAACAAATAGTGCCATCAGATCCCTCAAACCTGACATTGTCTTTGATCTCCAGTTGGGTCAGAGGACTGTGTTGACCAAACTAACTCAGATCTCCTTCCTCTTAAAGCAAATGACCCGTGATTCCTGAGGGGCCTCCAGGAGTGAGAGAAACACCTGTCTGGGAGGCCACAGCTGCAACCGGGAATGTGTTCCTTGAGGCAGTGCTTCTCCACCCCGGCTGACTGAGTCCCCTGAGGACCTTTTAAAGTACCCTATGCCAAGGTCCCACCTCAGCCGAATGAAATCAGAATCTCTAGGAGTGGATGGAGGTCGGCATCCTTTCTTTAAAAAAGAAAAAAATTTTTTTAAACCCCAGGTGATTCTAACATGCAGCCAGGTTGAGGCCATCAAGTAAGTCCTGTTCCTTTGTCCTGGACACAGCCATTGTGTCCACCTGTGCCCTGTGGTGTCACAGAGCCCTGGACCAAACCAGAGCCAGCCTTTGGCTTTTTTTACGGAGAAGTTAGGACTGATACATTCTTCTAGTTAGTGGCAGAACTAGAAATAGAGAACCTAGCATTATGTGTTTTCTAGTATACTATGTTGCCCAACTTTTAAAGAACAAGTAATTCCAGACAGATGGATATGTATGTTTTTTTTGAGTACTAACTACTGAATTTGCTTTTTAAAAAATCAGCTTTAACTGATAACTGACCTTAAATTCAAATACACTTAGTTACTGAATTATAAGATGTTTGGAATTATTTAAAGTTCCACTTATGCTTATTTATTATTTTTTCCTTCTCCATACATTAGGAGGCCTAAGGAATCCAAACAATACTGTTTTCCAGGTTCCTTCACATACCCTGGTGGGTAAAATCATCCTTCAAGTTTGAAAAGAGCCTTCTCTAGCCAGAGTGAAGTAGCTAAGGGGAGTGGGTATGGGAGAAATTTGCGGAAGGAGTAAGTTGGACAGTTAAAGTACAAGAACGAGGGCTTCCCTGGTGGCGCAGTGGTTGAGAGTCCGCCTGCCGATGCAGGGGACACGGGTTCGTGC
>NC_041227.1:121059742-121081097 GCF_002837175.3 Physeter macrocephalus
GGTTCGTGCCCCGGTCCGGGAAGATCCCACATGCCGCGGAGCGGCTGGGCCCGTGAGCCATGGCCGCTGAGCCTGCGCGTCCGGAGCCTGTGCTCCGCAGCGGGAGAGGCCACAACGGTGAGAGGCCCGCGTACCGCAAAAAACAAACAAAAACAAAAACAAAAACCAACAAAAAAAGTACAAGAACGAAGCGTATAAACAAAAAGGGGATTTCTTATCAGGATGAGAATATGTACGTTGGAAGCAAATCGCCAGAGGGTCCAGTTTGTGATGCTCTCCTTCCCCTTTCTGTGTGAGACCTGGGTATCTGGACGGTCACCGGCCTCGCAGCCTGAAGGGTTTTTACTGCAGGTGCACCGTTGGAAGGCCGCGCCGCAGAAGGCCCTGCAGCACATAGCTGGTCCCCGTCTCAGCCGCTGCACTTTGGCTATGACTCAAAGAATCCTAAGAGCTGGTTTAGAAACAAGAGGAAACTCACTTCTAAAATTCACATGGACTGGGCTGGACCAAATCTAAACTCTGCTGGAACCATGTTGACAAAGGTCAGTAGAATTGGAAGGTCACCCTTTGAAGTCAGCCTCTTTTTTTTGGCCGCCCCACACGGCTTGTGGGATCTTAGTTCCCCGACCAGGGATCGAACCCAGGACCCCCGTGCAGTGGAAGCACAGAGTCTTAACCACTGGACCTTCAGGGAAGTGCCTGAAGTCAGCCTCTGAACGGGGCTCGGCATCTGACCGAACACCTGGGTGAACTCCGGGCCGAGGTCTGTGTTTCTCAACTGAACTTCATTCTAAAGGATATCCCAAGCGGCAGCTCCAGTTCTGTGCTTGTTAAGTAGGTAGATTGGCATAGTTTGTCATTTTAGCTGTTTTGAAATGTCGTTTATAGGTACAGTCTTCTGTTTTTGTACGTGTTTTGACCCAAACGATAAAAATGTATTCTTTCAGTGAGTGGGAGTTGGGAGGTGAGGGGTTGGGTGCTGGGAGACTTTGGACAAACGCGTTATTTCCCCTCTGTTTCCTCATCCGTAAAATAGGGCCATGGAACTAGAAAATCTCTTCGGTGGGCCTATTTCTAAATGTCTTCGAATTAGGAACCATTTAGGTTAAAGGGACGAGTCCCACAGCTATACTGTTTCACACTCCGTCTTAGATGGGTGGGGGAAGGTGGGAGGCTGCTCTGCTTTGAGCCGCCCAGCTCCCCAGCTCCAGAATGTAATGGAGCCCAGCTGTTCATCCATTGGTTCATCTCCCAGTTTTATTGAGTACATATTATATGCCAAGCACTGTTTGAGGGGCTTGGGACACATTAATGAACAAAACAAAGACTCCTGCCCTCGTGAAACTTCCATCTGATTGGCGAAGACAGACAAGAAACAATAGCATGATAAATACTAAATATATAGAATGTGGGAAGGTGATAAAATCCTGTGGAAAGAAAGAAAACGTAGGGCAGAGCAAGGGAGATGGGGGCCTGGAAGTTGCCCCAGCAGTGGGCTGTGGTTTCTCCAGGCATGGCTCACTGGTCCTGCAGGGCCCAGCAGAAGCGTGGGGCCTTCCCTGACCACTGGGCCCTCCCCACACTCTGAGTGCCATCACATCATTAGTGTTGGGGTCACGATACTCATTTGTCCTCCAGTTGGTTTCTCATCTAATCTTCAGGCGGCCTGGTGTTGACTGCTCATGTATGTTTGCAAATCCTGAGCAAAAATGAGGTACTGAGTATAACTGTTGTCAATTTTTAACAGTAACATAACAAGAGAAAGTTTAAAAATCTGTCAAGGAAACCTCAGAAGGCCCTGTGACTTGGAACAGAGCCAGCAATTCTTTGATTTTTTGATGGTTCTGCTCCCAAATACACATGTGATGTGTGTGTGTGTGTGTGTGTGTGTGTGTGTGTAAATTTATTTGTCCTCCAGTTGGTTTCTCATCTAATCTTCAGGCGGCCTGGTGTTGACTGCTCATGTATGTTTGCAAATCCTGAGCAAAAATGAGGTACTGAGTATAACTGTTGTCAATTTTTAACAGTAACATAACAAGAGAAAGTTTAAAAATCTGTCAAGGAAACCTCAGAAGGCCCTGTGACTTGGAACAGAGCCAGCAATTCTTTGATTTTTTGATGGTTCTGCTCCCAAATACACATGTGATGTGTGTGTGTGTGTGTGTGTGTGTGTATTTTTAAAATATTTATTTATTTATTTTTTTATTTATGGCTGCATCGGGTCTTAGTTGCGGCACGCGGGATCTTTCGTTGCGGCACGCGGGCTCTCTAGTTGTGGCGCAGAGCGCATGGATGCTCAGTAGTTGTGGCACACGGGCTTAGTTGCCCCGCGGCATGTGACTCAGTTCCCCGACCAGGGATCAAACCGATGTCCCCTGTATTGGAAGGCAGATTCTTAACCACTGGACCACCAGGGAAGTACCTATATATATATATATATATATATATAAATTTTTACAAACAAAATTAAATAGTTTTTTTCTATTGTGGAAGTATTTATAAGATCTCCAGATAAATTCAAATACTGCAAGAAAGGCATAAAGCCAGGTTTAGGGAATCTGACCTCGAAGGCACAACCTCCCTCTGAACAATCCAGTGACCTCATCCAGTCATTCTGTTAGAGTTCATTTCCCACTTGCTATGGTCTGGTTTTGCAAAGAAGAAAATGGTTTTCTTTACACAGAGAGATTAAGAACAAGTTTATCTGTAGTTTTGGTACTCGAACTGGGGACCAAACCACAGCTGCTTCTAAAACCAACCCTATGTCACCCTTATCTGATGGTTCAGTACTTGGAAGTCTCTGGGGCTTTTGGTGAGGGGGGCAGGGTGGGGGGAGTTCAATCACTTACCCAATTTGTGGTTTGGAGAAGAACAGAGATCTCCCTTTCGGTTTAGGAGGTGGCTGGTTTTAGAGTCTATGGCAAGTACATGTACTTGAGAGTGACCCACCTCCTCCTGCATAACATTAGTCTATTTCTATGGTGTTTCTTTTCCCCCACCCTGAACCTTAAAGTGAATCAGATTATTACTAATTTCCAGTGTTGCAATAGTTAAAGATAAATGGGGACACTGGGATGTTGAAAGACCAGGATGGGGCATGACTGTGTTCAAAGGCATCAAGACTTCTAAACTCTCATTCTCATGTGGGTTTTGAGCATGTTTTGATTGGTTGAGGGCCAGAAGAATCTACAGTAAAGCGTGAGGAGAGGTGAGGGCCTGCTAAGCCATGGATCATCATGCTTCTGAGCTACAGGGCACATCCAACCCAGTCTTCTTCTTTTTTTTTTTAAATAAATAAATTTATTTATTTATTTTTGGCTGCATTGGGTCTTCGTTGCTACGCGCCAGCGTTCTCTAGTTGCGGCGAGCGGGAGCTACTCTTCGTTGTGGTGCGCGGGCTTCTCATCACGGTGGCTTCTCTTGTTGTGGAGCACGGGCTTCTAGGCGCGCTTGCTTCAGTAGTTGTGGTACGTGGGCTCAGTAGTTGTGGCTCACGGGCTCTAGAGCGCAGGCTCAGTAGTTGTGGCGCACGGGCTTAGTTGCTCCGCGGCATATGGGATCTTCCCGGACCAGGGCTCGAACCCGTGTCCCCTGCATTGGCAGGTGGATTCTTAACCACTGCGCCACCAGGGGAGTCCCTAACCCAGTCTTCTTACTTTATAGAATCAGAAACTGATGGCCAGAGAAGTTTAATGACTTGCTCAGAGCCCAAACCAGGACACATATTCCTGTGCCCTGTCTCATTGTCTATGAGCTTCCCTGGTCCAAAAAACATCTGTTGAGCATGTGCCAGGCTCTGGGGATACCTTGGGGTTTTTGTCCTTGGAGTTTAATTTTTTTTGGCTGTGCCACGCAGCATGTGGGATCTTAGTTCCCCAACCAGGGAACAAACCCGCCCCCTCAACGGTGGAAGTGCAGAGTCCTAACCACTGGACCTCCAGGGAGTTCCCTTAACTTGGAGTTTAAAGGATGATTAGCAGGTTTTGGGGTTGCATGAACATAGGATAGGCCAAGGAGCAAGCAGAAGGCCTGAGCAGGGAAGTGTGGGCTCCGACTGTTAAGGAACTGCTCTGGACGCGGCCCGGGCATGCTGCCAGGTCAGCTTCTGGAAGGCACAGTCATGGAGCCTGCCGTCTTTTCCCCGGTATTGCACTGTTTCTCTGCTAGATATGGTAAACTGCTTGAAGGCAGCAGTCTTACAGGCCTTGAGGCTTCAGCACCTCATGCAAAACAGGACCCTTCTTTCTGTGTATCTGTAGGAGAAAAGAGTCCAGTGTGGGGTGGGGTTGAAATAGGTGAACCAGCAAGTTAGTTGGATGTAGAAGAGTCAGTCAACAGGAAGAAGCGTGAACCAGGGAGTGCCTGGAAGAGCCTGATAAATACTGCATGTCCTTGCCAACCTGCCTGAGGAACGTGAGCCTGTGATCCGGGACTAAACGTCGATCCCTGAGGTTAGTGCCCATTGGATTTCTGCCGCCTGTAGCAAAACTAGCCCTGGAAGTGACTGCGGGTACTGCAGAGAGGGAGCCCCCCGGGGAGGAAAAAGAGAGGAGGGGGCCTGCTTCATTCCTTCCGAGGGGGCTTTGTGATCCCGTGCGTGGTGTCTGGACAGAGAAGTCTCTCAGAGGAGGGGTCTCGAAAGCAAGAGCCCTCGCGTTGGAGGTTGTTCTGTAGGCCACATTTCACCACAAAACCAGCATTGTTAAACTCCCCCATGAAGTTTCAGCGTGTTATGCTCCTGTTCAGATGTAAACCGGCTAAGCAACACTAATCTGACGTTAGTATCAATGAAAACACCAGAAAAGACTCACCTGGGGTGTGAACACAGACTGGTATATCTAACGCTTCAGCTTCGAGGAGCATTTTTCCCTCCAGACCTGCTTTTACACCTGTATGAACAGCATGCCCTCCTGCTCTTTCTGTGAGCTGCATAGGAAACAAATAAAACATGGATTTTGCGGCCCACTCCATAAAAGTACACACTTGGCCTTCTTTTTTTTTTGCCACACAGCGCGGCTTTCAGTATCTTAGTTCCCTGACCAGGAAGCGAACCCATGTCCCCTGTAGTGGAAGCGCGAAGTCCTAACCACTGGACCGCCAGGGAATTCCACACACACTCGGCCTTCTGTCTGCTTCCCAAGCCCCTCCTTGTCCCGTTCCCCGCTCTGCTTTCTCTCTCCAGCAGCACTGGCCCGATAGGTCCTCGAACACAGCAAATTATTTTGTCTCAGGGCTTTCACATAGGCTGTTTCCTCTGCCCAGGAAATTCTCCCCTTCCTTCCCCCATTCCTGTAGATCTTAACTCAGATGTTACTCCTTCAGAAAAACCGTTGACACTGTGATCCACACTCCCTCACATGAGACCAGATTGGCTTCTCCTTTTATTCTCTTACAGTCTCTTTCATAGCACTTACTGCAATTTGCTATTCTGTTTGTGTGATATTTTTACTGCTGTGGTCCCTTATTAGACTATAAGTTCCATGAGGGCAAGAATCAGATCACTGTTGTGATTAGATCCTGGGGTCTTACACAGCTCTTGATAAATCAGCGTCACAAGAACTGACACTTATGTGATGCTCCCTGTACACTAAGAGCTTTACATATATTAACTCATTATGCATATTAACTCAACACTCGTTTGAAGTCGGTATTATTGTTGTCCCCCATTTTACAGGTGAGAAAACCAAGGCACAGGGAGGTAAGTGACTGCCCTTCTAGCAGCCACGTTATATTGCCCAGGCACGAAAAATGAAGCTTAACAAATATATGTTGAATTGTTCAGCATCTTCAGAAAATGACGGCTACTACATAAGTGAGTTTCCAGGTAATTCAAATACAGTCCTAGAACTTGTAATGTAGTACCGTTTGGTGAAAACCTTTTCAGCAGTTATACTCTTCTTCCTTCTTAAACACCACAAGCCAAACCTATTTTAACCTTGTCTTAATTATTCTGGATTGTCAGCACCAGCTCTTACACTATCGCTGTCTGCCCACCAGAGTAAGAGATGGGGAGCAATTGAGGTCTGGGGCAGAGTGGATAATCAGGATTTGAGTTTTGTTTACTTTCTGATGGTATCTTTGGCCAGCACCAATTTTTTTAATAAAATGATCTTCCCTAATATTTACATAACTCTTGTCTTTGACATTCTTAATATTTATTTTTCTTTCCAAGCATTCAAAGGGATATTGCTGTTCCTTAGTTTTCAACAACAACAAAAAGATTTGGAAGCTTAGCCACCTTGCCCCACAGTTCAGATACCCACGGAAGCCAGTCTTCTGACCTGGAGAAGTTGGCATTGAGATTGGGTGACCTCCAGATGGGGCAGAAGACTGACGGGGACAGCGACTTTACAAAGAGAGGTCCCTGGGAGAATGGAGCCTGTTGGCGGTAGGGCATGTCCTGTTGAAGCCTGTCCCCTCCCCTCTCCTGGCTCTGGACAGCCGTTTTTCCTTTCTCCGGAGGGAGTTCTGTCCTCCTTGGTGTCTGGAAGGGATTCTTCCTTGAACTCAAAGGCGTGGTATCTCCTTGCTGGTAATTCTTTCCTGCTCCTGTTTCCCGCCTACCCTTGATGAGCTGGAGGAAGCAGCATCCTTCCATCTCAGCCAGTTTCGCAGTCCTCAGTTTTCACACCACAACTCCATAGGTTTGGTTGTGCCAACAGTGTTCCAAGCAGTTTCCGACGCTTTCCTGTCTCTGTCCAAATGTGTGAAAGTTGCATTGAGATGCTTACATTTGCCTCTCAGAGGAGCCTAGAAAATAGAAACCTATGCTGAGGGACTTCCCTGGTGGTGCAGTGGTTAAGAGTCCACCTGCCAATGCGGGGGACACGGGTTTGAGTCCTGGTCCGGGAAGATCCCACATGCCGCGGAGCAACTAAGCATGTGCGTCACAACTCCTTCTAGCAGCCACGTTATATTGCCCAGGCACGAAAAATGAAGCTTAACAAATATATGTTGAATTGTTCAGCATCTTCAGAAAATGACGGCTACTACATAAGTGAGTTTCCAGGTAATTCAAATACAGTCCTAGAACTTGTAATGTAGTACCGTTTGGTGAAAACCTTTTCAGCAGTTATACTCTTCTTCCTTCTTAAACACCACAAGCCAAACCTATTTTAACCTTGTCTTAATTATTCTGGATTGTCAGCACCAGCTCTTACACTATCGCTGTCTGCCCACCAGAGTCAGAGATGGGGAGCAATTGAGGTCTGGGGCAGAGTGGATAATCAGGATTTGAGTTTTGTTTACTTTCTGATGGTATCTTTGGCCAGCACCAATTTTTTTAATAAAATGATCTTCCCTAATATTTACATAACTCTTGTCTTTGACATTCTTAATATTTATTTTTCTTTCCAAGCATTCAAAGGGATATTGCTGTTCCTTAGTTTTCAACAACAACAAAAAGATTTGGAAGCTTAGCCACCTTGCCCCACAGTTCAGATACCCACGGAAGCCAGTCTTCTGACCTGGAGAAGTTGGCATTGAGATTGGGTGACCTCCAGATGGGGCAGAAGACTGACGGGGACAGCGACTTTACAAAGAGAGGTCCCTGGGAGAATGGAGCCTGTTGGCGGTAGGGCATGTCCTGTTGAAGCCTGTCCCCTCCCCTCTCCTGGCTCTGGACAGCCGTTTTTCCTTTCTCCGGAGGGAGTTCTGTCCTCCTTGGTGTCTGGAAGGGATTCTTCCTTGAACTCAAAGGCGTGGTATCTCCTTGCTGGTAATTCTTTCCTGCTCCTGTTTCCCGCCTACCCTTGATGAGCTGGAGGAAGCAGCATCCTTCCATCTCAGCCAGTTTCGCAGTCCTCAGTTTTCACACCACAACTCCATAGGTTTGGTTGTGCCAACAGTGTTCCAAGCAGTTTCCGACGCTTTCCTGTCTCTGTCCAAATGTGTGAAAGTTGCATTGAGATGCTTACATTTGCCTCTCAGAGGAGCCTAGAAAATAGAAACCTATGCTGAGGGACTTCCCTGGTGGTGCAGTGGTTAAGAGTCCACCTGCCAATGCGGGGGACACGGGTTTGAGTCCTGGTCCGGGAAGATCCCACATGCCGCGGAGCAACTAAGCATGTGCGTCACAACTACTGAAGCCCGTGCGCCTAGAGCCTGTGCTCTGCAACGAGAGAAGCCACCGCAATGGGAAGACCGCACACCGCAGCAAAGAGTAGCCCCCGCTTGCTGCAACTAGAGAAAGCCTGCGTGCAGCAACGAAGACCCAATGCAGCCAAAAATAAATAAATAAAATAAATAAATTTATTTAAAAAAATAAGGAAACCTATGCTGAGATTATGGAAATCCCGTGGCATGAGATTTTATTATTTATTTATTCAAAATTTACTTTATTGAAGTGTAGTTGATTTACGATGTTCTGTTAGTTTCTGCTGTACAGCAGAGTGATTCAGTTATATATATACTTTTTTCATATTCTTTTCCATTATGGTTTATCACAGGATATTGAATATAGTTCCCTGTGCTATACAGTAGGATCTTGTTGTTTATAAGATTTTCTCTCCCATGAAAAAGTCAATATTCAGACCCATATTTCCTTCTTTTTTTTCGAGCATCTTATTCCTGCTAAGTGAAGCAGTCACGGCTCACTGTGTGAGGCTCATTGGTGTATGTATGTCATTAAAATGGTCCTTGCTGTTCAAAGGAGTTGTCCCATGCTAATCAGTAATGTGCGTTTCCTTGGCACTGGCATGAAAAGAGTGACTCGCTTCATCAAAGGAATGGGCAGTGGCCACTGTATCATCATCATCATCATCAAAGAGCACTTTTTTTAAACCTTTAGAACTGGGCTGGATAAATGTATTGCAGGAATTTTTTTTTATGGTGGCTAAGTCTGTGACCTTTGACTTTCTGTGATGTTATCCCCGCCCACTTAGATCTACAGTGAGATCTCAGGAATTTTTATCCAGAACATTTTTTAAAGACCCCACCCTGTATAATTCGCAGTGCCTTTTGGCATATTGGGTGTCTATGTAGAATCTACAAATTACCAATTTGGTGTCTCATCCAAAAGATACTACCCCCATATCAGAGGAGAGTGCTGATCTCCATCTGCCCCAGCAGGACAGCTCAGCAGGGTTGAGCTCCAGGCCTCAAGTAATTGAAGCTTATGTTTCTCAGAGAACCATGATTTAAAGCAGTGAAATTGTAGTGTGGTGTAGTGGGCAGAGGTCCAGAAGGGGAAGCGGAGACCTTGGCTCCAGTCCTGTGTCTACAGTTAGCTGTCTGTGGTGCCTTGGGATAGTCACTTCACCTCTCTGGACCTTGACTTCCTCCTCTGTGAACTGAGAGGTTTGGGTAAGGTGATCTTCAGTTATTTTCATCTCTGAAGTTACATATCCCAGAAGCTGTAAATAGCCCTTCCTGTTTGATCTGTGTTGTGTGGAGACATGTGGACTTCAGTGACCATCAGCTAGTTGGAGAGGGGCAGGTGGCGTGGTGGACTGGGCCAGCAGGGCAGTGGGTAATCTTCAGATGTACTTCAGACAATGGGGATTCTGGCTAGGGCAAGTCAGTCTGGCCGGGTAGCTCAACTTCAGGCATATTTCATAGTGTTTGACTTTCATTATAAAGCTTGGCAACATCTGGCAAGCATAGGTGGCAATTATGTCATAAATACAGCTGTTTGTAGATAATTTTTATTTAACTGGAGCATTTATCCACTTTCTACTCAACCCCTTCCATTCCCCTCCCCCCAAAAGAAATCTCTCACCAAGTGTAAAGAGCAAAATTGACAGTTTCAGATTAGTTGCTATTATCAGGACTGAAAAATTTGGTATCTAATTGAGTCTTTTTTTTTTCCCCTTGGGGTTCTTGTATGAAGACTTCCTAATAATAGGTTTAACTGCAGTTGAATATACATACTCAAATGGATCAAATCTGGCTTTTTGTAAGGCAGGTAGTCCCTTTCTGAATTTACGGTCTAAGTCAGACCTTTATTAGTTTAGTTTGTTTACGATGCTACTCCATTAAGGTAAGTGAGCCTAATATGTTTCTCAGTTTTTACAAGGCCTGAATTGCTGCTGTTTCCCTGCAACGAAGACAACAAAATAATAGTGGCAAGAAGTGCATTCTAAATCGCAACCTTGGGACTTCCCTGGTGGTCCAGTGGTTCAGACTCCATGCCTCCACTGCAGGGGTCACAGGTTCAATCCCTGGTCAGGGAACTAAGATCCCACTTGCTGCATGGTATGGCCAAAAAAAAAAAAAAAAAAAAAAAAATCTCAACCACTAAATGATGGTGAAACCTTGGGTTTTAGGGTTTTTTAAAATTATTATTAATTAATTAATTAATTTATTTATTTATTTTATTCTTGGCTGCGTTGGATCTTTGTTGCTGCACACAGGCTCTCTCTAGTTGCGGCGAGTGGGGGCTTCTCATTGTGGTGGCTTCTCTTGTGGAACACGGGCTCTAGACCCGTGGGCTTCAGTAGTTGTGACATACAGGCTCAGTAGTTGTGACCCATGGGTTCTAGAGCGCAGGCTCAGTAGCTGTGGCTCACGGGCTTAGCTGCTCCACAGTATGTGGGATCTTCCTGGACCAGGGCTCGAACCCGTGTCGCCTGCATTGGCAGGCGGATTCTTAACCACTGTGCCACCAGGGAAGTCCCTGGGTTTTAGTTTTAATATTAGAAAATGCTTGAGGACCTTAGGGATGTGATGCCACCCTAAGAACAAGGGCTTGGTTCCTTGTGGTGAAGGGTCTCCTGTAGCGCCTTTCATGCCCAAATGTATTTCTTCCTCCCTTGGTGTCGATGTAAGTTGATGGCAGAGAGACCGTGAAGACAAATGGAACTGCCAGCTGCTTGAACTTAGACTCTTAGCCTGGGGCCCCAGAACCAGTTGGGGAAAGTATCTTCACCTGTTGTGAAATTAGCATACCTTTCCTCTCAGGAATAAAGTGGAATGTTTGAGGAACCTTTTATCAGACCCATTAAAGGAGTAGCCTGAACCACTGAAGAATTGTTAACTGTCTTGGGTGGTGGTGGATTACACCACATGCAAGAATTGCCACAAATACTAGTTTAACTCTCTTAGTTGCCTTAGTTTGGAAACCACACAGTGCTGTTCAGTTAGGCCCTGACATTTACTGCATCCCAACCAGATACCTGACTCCCATCCAAAGCAAATGTCATGGTTACCTTTATTGACCTAGTATCAGGAAACACAGCAGCCGATGGGCTGGTTAGAAGGAACTATATGGTTGATAGTTATTGCTGACCTACACACAGGTAAACAAAGTGTAACAGGATTTGGAATGATTTTGTAATCGATTGAAATCGTTAAGACATAGACACAATTAAGTTTCTTAATATCACCAGTGTTTTAATTCTGTTCTTAATCTTTAGTCTACTGAATTGGGATAAACCCAATGAGGTTTCTGTGTCACTCTGTACAAATGACTATACAGAAGTCTCCACATTTGGAGTGGAGTGCTTTACTCTTGGATCAAGTGTGTAAATGAGATGGGGAGTGGGGAGCAGGGTTTGATTAGAATAAAAATCTTTGTCGTATCTGTCTAATCAGGCCTTTACCTAAGATACCTTCAAAGGAAGGCCTTTGGGAGCTGCTAGTTTAGCCTGCTGTCCTGGTCATTATGAGGCGTATACTCATGTAGGCTTTATTTTTCAACAAGGGACCATTATGTAATGGGTGTGTGCTGGCATTTACTGGGTACGGATTTCAATCTTATGCTATTTTGGTGAATTCTTGGTAGTTTTTTGGCCACCATTGAGCACAGAGTCTTCTACCATGTGGCCAAATGGCATTAGAATGCTTGGTAGTTTTGTGAAGCAACCAGAATTGCAAATAGCCAGGCTTTGCTGGAGTTTACAGCCTGAAGTAGATAATATGGCTGCAAATTGAATTGTAGACACAGATGTCCTTTTTCTGAATGTTGTTTAGTGCCTACCAAGGGACTGTGTTACATAATACTATTTTGAGGAACTTCGTGCTGAATTGCACAGGTTTCCTTTTTTTTTATTTTTGGAGAGAAGCCCTTTAGGGCTGGCATCCGTTATGGCACGCCAGGAAGTGTCTTACCCATACCTCTCAAAATCAGCTCACCCATCCTGCAGCTTTCAGCTGATTATAGCCAGCAGAAGGACCCAGTCTATTTGCCATTAGCCCTCACCTCTGCTTTCGTATCCATCAGAAACCTCCCTCACCACGTGCACACACACACACACACACACACACACACACACACACGCAGTCTTACTTTCTCTCCCCTTTAGGGTCCTTTGCCATTGGTACGTCCCCCGGCAGAGAATGCCCTTCTCACCTCTGAGCCTTATTGCTCAGGTTAATAATTATAAGCTCCGATTCCCTAGCACCTTCTAATCCATTTGCAATTTATTACTCTACATTTGGTGACATGCAATTTTAATTGTTTTAAGCTTTTGCGTGTCCTAAGTAGCAAAACAAAATAGCTTGGAAATCTTCCTTATGTAATCCTTCCCTCACTTGCGTACCTGTTTTAAGTCTTACCTATGATACCATCATGTGTATTCATCAACCAACCAAAAGTCCCTTCCCTTTGGCTTTACCTCTGTGGCCCACTGTCCAGTGGCTTTGAGCTGTGGCAGGGAGCCCCGCACTGCACGAGGCAGACTGGTTGTTGGTGGCAGGGTGTAGGTTCCAGGGATTTAGGTGCACACTACGTTGTGTAAGGATATTCTATTGGAAACATGCTAATATCCATGCTAGACTTACACAAGTATGGTATTTATAGTTTGGAGGAATGGTTTTCTTAACCTTAAGTAAATAAAACTAAAGTGAGGCTTATGCAATATAACATTGCCTAATCCAATGAACACTGAAGAAAGATTAGTTAAAAAAAATAAAACAAAACACCAACAACCCCCAAAACCCCAGCCTCTCAGCTAATCCTGGAAATCAGTGTGGTACTCCTAAAAGAAAAAATATATATGTCATTTTGTTATTAGCCAGATTATTGTATTCTAATATTATTATAGATGTTTTGGTCTGTTGGAATGGAGGTAAGAAGGGGAGAAGTTTCCCGGGAAAGATTTTTATTCTAATCATTTTTACTGTTTTTACTTCTACTATGCTAGTGCTGCCATATAAATTGAGCTTTTGGAGACGGACACTTGGGTTAGACCCGATCAGTTTGCACACCACCTGAGAAGTGCATGGCTCTCTTGTTCACAGTGTGGGTCTTCTCTGTGTGTGCACAACTTTTTTGTGGGGGTAGAACACACTAGTTTGGGAAATAGAAACGATACTGCGGTACTCATCAAGTGTAGATCACTTTGGAAAGCTGGATATGAGACGTGTGTGCGTGGCCCACTTTTTCCCCCTGACTTTGAGATGAAAGGTCTGTGCCAAGTTTATTAATCTTATTTCTGAGCCTTGTTATTAGGTATTCTGTTAACCTGTGGGCTGGTTCTTGAAATACCTATCTGGAATTTAAGAATTGTGTTTCTTTGGAAAATGCAGCCTTTTGGAAAACCTTGATGGGGAGCACAGGGCTGCCCTGTGTTCTGAGTCTCAGAGCAGCATGCAGCCTGCTTCCTGCTGTGCTTCCTCAGGTGCCAGAGGGTGGGTGCAAGGGAGCAGCCACTCCAGTGATAGCCTGGCAGCTGGAACCAAACCCCGGCCTTGCTGACTCTTCTCCTCCAGCTGCTGGTGGTGAGCCACCTCTGGCCTGACCCATCCCAAGTACTAGTTCAGAAATTGGTGGGTTTGTGTTAGAGGCTTGTTTCATTTGTTTCTGTGCTGCCTAAACACATATCTGTCCCTTGTGTCCATAGTGCTCTTTACTGAAGACTTTCTCTAAACACAGTTATCTCAGAACTTGTTTTAGAAGACTTTTTTTTTCTTACCTGAAATACAAGCAGTTGAGGTAGTTAATGCAGGAGCAACTGACAATTAGCTGAGTTTAGAATATTAGAGAATGAAATCGTCGGCGACTACTACCTTTTAATCATCTCTGTATGAGCAGCTGGCAGCTGCTTCCATGTCTTTGTGGGAAAAGCAAAGCAAGTGGTGCATTTTATGCAGTGGTGTAGCTGCTGGACTTTGGGAAATCTTGCTTCATAATCAGAACATTGAACATGAGGATCCAGCCCCGGAATTATGTTTTCACGGGAGGGAGTTCTGGCTGAGCAGGGCGGCAGTGAGGACTGTTTTTACCACAGAATCAACATAAGTGAAATAAGCTGGTTTTACAGACACCCACTTTCCTAGCATCATCTGGTCCGAATTGCCAGGCTCCATGGTCCTCAGACGGGGCATTTCCAGAATTGTTATGTCAGGGTCACCTTGTGTGAGAGGACGTATGTGGCCAGACTTCCATGAGGACCAATTAGCTAATGGATGTCTCGTTTTAGGCTGGACGAGATTCCCTGCCACTACCTCTACAATGTCACTGCAATTACTTTTTTAGAAGTCACTGTCGAAGCCAGGAGTGTATAACCCACTTGTCTGAAAAATGAGTCAGATTCCATGTAATCAACTTGAAACAGATCTGCAGGATCAGCCTTTTCTTTCTGCTTTCAGGCTCTCTGGAAACTAGTTTGCATAACTCTAGGGCCTGCTGCTAATTCATCCATTGCAGGGAAAAGGGAGCATTGACAGGGTGAAGGTGATATGCAAGGTCATTATTGTGAAGCAGTGTTTTTAGATGCTTAGGTACAAATAGTTCTCAGCTGTGCTCAATATCGCACATCGCATCTAGAAGCTTACTGAAGTCACGTGAGTTATAGCAACTATATCTGAAAGCAAACATTTTCATGCTTTAAAAAACCTGGGGGAAAAAGGCAGAAATTTTGTAATATTAATTTGCCTCATGAGAGAATAACGCTGTTCAGAGTGGCTCGTTCTAATTTGAAAACGTCAAGAGCTTCAAAGAAGAGAAGAATCTGTCGGGTTGATAGGGTTTGTGATGTGACTGTGGACATTGTGATTAATTCAGCGCTCTCAGTTGCTAAATTCAACTCCTAGCCAAACCTGGTCTTTTTGAGATTTTTAGAAGACTGTATTAGTTATGTGATTAGTGTTTTATTTCGAATCACCAACCAACCATAGACAGTTGCTCTTCCTGTGGTTTCCAAGATGCTCAAACAAGGCAGGTGGCTTTTGTTTCCACACTAGTAGTAGAGCAGCACTGATATGTTTTAGTAACTATTGGCCCCTTTTAATATCAGTACTCTGACAAGATGTATTGGAGGCATTTAGTTAATTATAGTTGTACTGTAGGCTTTAATAACAGCAAAACTTTTCTATTCCGGACACACACACTCTGACTGGGAGACCTCTGTGTTTCTAAACTTTTGTCCCTTGTTTGGTGGATATCAGTGATCAAAGGTGATCAGGTTGCCTAATATCCTGAGGTGGAAAGCGCTTCTCGAACTTAGGGGCTCGCTGAAGCTCCTTTAAATCCCAGCTTGTCTTCCACCTGCTAACTTGGCCATCACCTTTATATTTTATGAAAACTTCATTGCATATTACATGATCATATTATAGAAAATTTAGAAAATAGAGGAGAAAAACTATGGCTTTAATTTTACAATATTTTCTTCATTTTTTTTTCTATAGATATATTAAAAAATAGCTCTGTGTGTGTGTGTGTGTGTGTGTGTGTGTGTTTAGGACTGTTTCAGTCTCAAGGGACAGAAACCTAGTTCCAATGAGTTTAAGAGGGGAATTGATTGCAAGGATTAGATGTCCATGGGCCCAAGGACAGGAGCTTGGCCAGGCCTGAGGAGCAGTGGAGGCCAGGGCCCCTCTCCCAGCCTTTCAGCCGTGTTTCTTCTCAGGCCTCTTCCTTCCTTCCTCCCTCCCTCCCTCCTTCTCTCTCTCTCTCTCTTCCTTCCTTCCTTCCTTTCTTTCTTTCTCTCTTTCTTCCCTCCCCCGCCCCCTTTCTTTGATTCTTTCTTTCCCTTCCTTCCGTTCTTCCTCCCTCTCATCCAACTTTTTCCACATGGCAGAAAACATAGCCACAGAAATCTCCCAAGTTTAATTGCTTAGTACATCAACCACCCAGATTGTTCAGCCCAATTCTGGTGTGATTCCCAAGACCTTAAAAATGGTTGTTCCTAGGGTAACTATGTGACAGATGGAGGGGATTTCCACCTGTTGGCGCCCAGATATGCATACATCTTCCCTTTTCATTTATTCAGTCTTCCACTGCCCCCACCTGACTTCATGCGGCCACCTCACATCAAGCTGCAGACCCATTCCCCTTTCTCAGTGAGAGGCAGCCTGCCCACCCCTCCAAGTCCCATTTGGCTCCAGTCCTCAGTGATGCTCATAGGGTCACTGTTCTCCAGGCCAGGCGCTCCGGGTGATGTGTGTGCCTCTGGTTCAGGTGTGAGCAGGTCCAGATGGGGCTTGTCACCATCAGTACCCTGTGACTAAAATAATTTTAAAACCCCCGAAATAGTTGGTGTCCAAGACCTTTGGATGCTGCCTAGGGCAGATGCTACCCTTGGGGCTTCCATTTTCCTAGCCAGGTTGTACTGAGACTGATTTCCTAGTTGCAAAGGTGGCGTTAAAAGCAGACTCTTCTTCTTCATCCTTAAGGCTTTACATGGAGAGTAGACTCAGCGGGTAGGGGTAAGGCTTGCTGTTGTTTCCCTCATTCCAGGTGAGGAGCCCTGGCCCTGGGCAAAGTGGAGGGCGGAACTTCTTCCCCTCTAGGTCAGACACATGCAAGAGGTGAGAGGAAGTTCTGGCAGCTGCTTCACCCCTTTGTCAGGGGGTTTCCACCTTGGAAAAGGAATGCAAGGACTGGAGTGTTTGTTCTGCCACCTCAGGCTGCCCTGGAGAGAGCCATTAATTGAACTTTCCCTTTTGAGGGATTAACTAGTGTCATCCTGGCTTTTACCAAGAGTGACCAGGTATTTGGGGATCAGGCTTCCATGCACAAGTAACCCTCCAGTCTCTATGTTTCATGCTAAAAGCCAGCCATACTCCTATATTTTAAAAATAGCATTTGTACCAAAATTCAAACTGTCGCAGTGTAAGCAAGTTGCCTTGACCTATTTTTAATTCAAGACCTACAGGAACCAGCTGATTGGTGGGACAGTATAGTGACAAAGAAAGAGAAAAATCTCATTACAAGGTGGCGTTGCTGAGTGGGCCCAGACCTCAGAAGGGTGTTGTCCTAGGAAACCGTACCAGCTATCACCTGCTCATGTGTGTGTACACGCGCACACACGCGCGCACACACACACACACACACACACACACACACACAGCTGCTCCCATGGAAACCATGTGGATGAGCGTACTGTTCCTAGTAGAGCTAGAGGACGGGCAGGCCAAAAAAAAAAGAATCTGTCCAGTATAGTTATAACCACAGCGTGCATTAAAGTTTGGACTCTATATTTTTCACATGATAACATAGGCAAGCATTTTTCTACAGTGTAGATTCTTTCAAGTGCTATTTTAATAATTACATAATATTCCATTGACTTTGTCATAATTTGTTTCAACCATTTAGAAGTTCAGGTCTTAAAAGAAAAGAAATTGAGGTCTTTCCTGTTTTTTGTGTTTGTAAATGGGCTGTAATGAGTAGCGTTGTGCAAAGAGCTTTTTCCATATCCAGAGTTATTTCTCTAGGATGTAGAAGTGGAACTACAGGATCAGAAATATGAGTACTTTTATGCTTTCCAGAAAGATTGTGCTAACTTATAATTTTCATTGCCAATCAACAATGGATGCGACAGTGAATTTCACTACCTTTGGCTTTTTTCTGTAAAATATTTTTTTAAATTCATTAAGCATAAGAAGTACATTTTGATTTAAATTATATTTTGATTATAAGTAAAGAAAAATTTGCATTATGTTTTTTATATATTTTCTTTTATAACATGTCTCTCTCAAAATCTTGGTGTTTTATCATTATAGAAACTCTCTGTGAGTTTATGAGAACTGTTTTCCCTATTTTGCTTTAAATACTTCCCCCAAATTCCCTGCCTTTTAAAATATCGTTAAGTGCGTGTGGGTGTGCGTAGGTGTGTTGGCATTCTTCTTTATCATGGAGTCTTGCAAGATAACCAGGTTTTAGAAGGTAAAATATAACCAAGAGAAGGACGTCAGAAAGCTGAGCATACTTTCTCTGTTTCAGTGGAGGCTGGCCTTGGATTATTTCAGCATCCCCATCCCTGACATGTTAGGTCACAAGCCCGTGTGCAGGAAGGATTGCTGCTCAGATAGAATCAGGCAACCTGGTTCTAGTCCTGACCCAGCTGTTGTCCAAGATGTTGTCCATCTTGTCAGTTCAGCAGCAAACCTCGATGGGAACTTAGGCTCGTCAGCTTCGGTTTCTTCATCTGTAAGGTGGTGGATTTTAGAAGGATAACTTTTGGGGTAAGGGAGGGGCCTGTCTGTGGTCGTGCATGCCCAAGGTGAAGACTCATATTGACCACGTAGATTCTTCTACCTCTCATTGCAGATTTTTGGAAGTCCCAGCACTGTGACACTTCCTGAAACCTTGTTGTTTGTGTCAACCCTGGACGGAAGTTTGCATGCCGTCAGCAAGAGGACAGGCTCAATCAAATGGACTTTGAAAGAAGGTAATTTGGATTTAGTCCTTGGGTAACATGGACATTTGCTCAGCTGCTTCCAAAGAAACATTCCAGAAAAAG
Source organism: Physeter macrocephalus (assembly GCF_002837175.3). Taxonomy (NCBI): domain Eukaryota; kingdom Metazoa; phylum Chordata; class Mammalia; order Artiodactyla; family Physeteridae; genus Physeter; species Physeter macrocephalus. The sequence goes on from NC_041227.1 coordinate 121,078,366, forward strand.
AGAAAAACAGTTATACATTATTTAATAAAACTACAAAGGATAATGGAGTCAAGGAGAAGAGAGGGGTTGCACTCAAAGGGTATGTTTACAGCTTGAGTTGTGAGTATCCGCTAAGTGCATCAGTTGAGACAAGCTATATCTTTATTATTATTATTATTATTTTGCTTCTGTCTGGATTTCATGTCTAAATGGCTCTAGGCTTTTCTATTAATAGTTCTGGCTGGTTGGTCTTTAGGAAGACATGCTGCTTTAAATTTTTTTTTGAGTTCTAATGATTAGAATCTTGTAATCATAATTACAAGAAGGTATCTTCTCTAACCTCAAATTACTGATTTGTTTTTATAGAGGCTGAAATAACTGAGGGCTGTAAGATTTGACATTCATCCAAGTTAGTCACTTTATTGGCTCTTTACATCAAGGGAAGTAGAGGACTGAGCTTGTCTCTCATTTAATCTACCATGCTTCCATTTTATGATCTTGTCTTCCTGGTGATGTTTGGCTGCGTGGAGTCCCAAGAGCTGGGAAATTGTATTCAATTCCCAAAGTAATCTTCCCGGATAAACGCCAGGCAGATCCCAGGATTGGGGGCTTCAGAGTCATCTCTGTTATTCAGTCCTGTCATAATTCTCCTTTGTCCCTAAATTCGGGTCTGACCGGTATGTCCTCTTTCGTAACTAATCTGTGACTTATTATTCTCATGAGCACAACAAGTGTTTTCCCTTCATTAATAAAATGTTCCAAAACAGTATTTTACATGGAAAAATATTGGCGTGTATCAGAAGGTCACACATCATCTTGTCAATTCAGCAGCAAACCTAGTTACCATCCATAGATGCCGGCAGCTGGGGTACCACAGACTGCCCTGCCTCACCTGCTGGGCCTGCTTGGATCAGCAAGGACTTTAAGTGACGGAAAGGACCAGGTCTGTCAGGAGTGAGGGGCCACAAGAAGATGGGAGGGCCCAGTTTTGGCAGTGCCTTCCAATCTCCCAGAATATTATCTATGCTCTTTCTCCTCATGTTTATGCAGAGTTCTTTATATTTCAGAATTTCTGATTTTGTCCAGAGATGAAAATCAACAAGTCACAAAAGGATTGAGATAAACATTTTCACTGTTAAATGTTAGGGCTGGTCCCTCAGTTTCAGTATTCCCAGGCAGGGCATTTTTGCCCCCAAGCCACTTCATTCTTCCGCTTTGCTTTTCCCTACATGTATTGTTTTAAATTGATCTCCAAGTCTTAATTTCTGCAAGTAGCCTCGGCTCTATCCAGCAAAACCGTGTCCTGCCTCGTTTGTTACTTAGCCAAACATAAGAATCAATCTGGGGACTTCCCTGGTGGCGCAGTGGTTAAGACTCCTCGCTCCCAATGCAGGGAGCCCGGGTTCGATCCCTGGTCTGGGAAATAGATCCCACATGCATGCCGCAACTAAAGAGTTCGCCTGCCGCAGCTAAGGAGCCCTCCTGCCTCAGCTAAGACCCAATGCAACCACATAAATAAAAATTTTTTTTTAAAAAAATCCATCTGTTCTGTCCTGTAACTTAGAGCTTAAAGAATTTGCCTCCTTTTAAATTTAACACATGTTTAGAGAGCTTAGTCTGTGAAAGATACCGTATGGGGCACAAAAAAGAAAAAGACAGCCCCTGCCCTCAAGGAGCCCACAGTCGGGAAGGAGAAATGACAAGTACATAGAACTTCAACCGGGAGCAGCCTTGTAACTGCCAAAGAGAGTGCTAGGGACTGCTGTGAGCCCGTGTCCAGCCGCGGGGGCGGGAAAGGCTCCACGCGTTGGAGCTGAGCCTTGGTGGATACATTGACTTTCAGTTGGGAGTGAGGCCTGGAAAGGAGCAAAGGAGGCGCCAGGTCTGGGGTGTGGGCACTGGTCCGGTTTGGGAGGAGCTTAGGGATGGAGGTGGAGGGAGGGAGGCAGGGGGGGATATTGAGCCCTGTGGTAGCTCTGAGCCATTTGTACTTGAGTGAACAGGAAGTTGGGAGCCATTGACACGGCTGAGCAGGTGAGTGACTCAGCAGGTACTCTGCTTCCACATTCATCCAGCAGCAGTGCATGGGGTGACTAGAGACGTGAGACACACCTGAGAAAGAGGGGCAGCGAGAAGGGAAGGTGTGGGAAGTATGAGAGGCGGGCCAGCAATAGAATCAGGAGAATCCAGCACCTGGTTAGGTAGGCAGAGCAAGGAGGAGAAAAAGGACACTTAAAGGCAGAATTAGAGCCGATTAAGGCCTAGTAATTTCAAGTAATGAAATTCAATTCAGTGAAATTTCGATGTGTTCTAAGTCACATTGTTTTTCTGAGAATAAATTGGCTTATTTTAGCTAAATTCAGCCCTGGGTAGCCTCTCTGTCTCTATTTCTATACAAAGATTAAAGATGGTAACATATAGAGACCCTGAGTTTTCAATTTAATTTTAACCTTGCAGTTATAACTGAAGATTTCAAAATTGGTATTTCTAAACCATTAATACGTAAGTAGATTATAAAGGTATCCAGATACTGTTCTAGACCCTGAGGATACAGCAAAATACTTGCCCTCATAGAGCCTTCATTCTATGGGGCGAACAGATACAGAGATAAAGTACATAGTAGTAACTGACAAAAGATTAATCTCCAAAATATACAAGCAGCTCATGCAGCTCAATATCAAGAAAACAAACGACCCAATCCAAAAATGGGCAGAAGACCTAAACAGACATCTCTCCAAAGAAGGTATACAGAT
>NC_041227.1:121081623-121100851 GCF_002837175.3 Physeter macrocephalus
GACCTAAACAGACATCTCTCCAAAGAAGATATACAGATTGCCAACAAACACATGAAAGGATGCTCAACATCACTAATCATTAGAGAAATGCAAATCAAAAGTACAGCGAGGTATCGCCTCACACCGATCAGAATGGCCATCATCAAGAAATCTACAAACAATAAATGCTGGAGAGGGTGTGGAGGTCAGAAAGGAAAAACAAATACCATATTCTAACACATATGTATGGAATCTAAAAACAAAAACAAAAAACAATGGTTCTGAAGAACCTAGGGGCAGGACAGGAATAAAGACGCAGATGTAGAGAATGGACTTGAGGACACGGGGAGGGGGAAGGGTAAGCTGGGACGAAGTGAGAGAGTGGCATGGACATATATATACTACCAAATGTCAAATAGATAGCTAGTGGGAAGCAGCCGCATAGCACAGGGAGATCAGCTCAGTGCTTTATGACCACCTAGAGGGGAGGGATAGGGAGGGTGAGAGGGAGATGCAAGCAAGAGGGAGGGGATATGGGGATATATGCATACGTATAGCTGATTCACTTTGTTATACAGTAGAAGCTAACACAACATTGTAAAGCAATTATACTCCAGTAAAGATGTTTAAAAACAAAAGTACATAGTGGTGATAAGAGCTTTGGAGGAAAGGAAAGCAGGGAAGTGGAACAGGGGGTGCTGGGTAGCTGGGCTGAGGTGGGGTGGGCGGGGATGCAATTTAAAACTGGGACCCCCCCCCCACTGAGAAGGTGCCATTGAGCAAGAACCCTAGGGGGCAGGGGAGTCTTTAGGCAGAAGGCATGGGTTGCGGCGGGGGCAAAGGTGGGTGCGCTTAGCAGGGAGAAGAAGGGCAGAGAAGTAGGAGTGGCTGGAGTACAGTGAAGGGAGGAAGGAGAGAAGTAAGAGAGGAACACTGGGAGGCCAGTCATGTTAGGGATGCAGTGCTCCCTTTGTGTGTGTGTGTGTGTGTGTGTGTGTGTGTGTGTGTGTGTGTGTGTGTGTGTATGAAGTACAGTTGACTTACAGTGTTGTGTTAGTTTCAGGTGTCAAACATAGTGATTCAGGGTTTTTTTGCAGATTATATTCCACTGTAGGTTATTATAAGATGCTGGGTATAATTCCCTGTGCTATACAGTATATCCTTGTTGCTTATCTATTTTATGTAAAGTAGTTTGTATCTATTAATCCCATACTCCTAATTTGTCCCCTCCGCCTTCCTGTCCCCTCAGAATATTTATTGCCCCCACCACTGCCTGGAACACAATTTATAGACAGTAACCTACATATGCATACAGTTTTCAAAAGAAATATATTACCCAACTGGTAATCTGAAATAATAAGAAAGTAGTTTTTAATTACATGTATGTAATTTAACATGTAAAGGCTCAGACACATACTGATACATACCGACACTCCACCTGTGATTGAATGCTGTGGCTGTTAACACTGACTAAGAAAAATGCAGACTAGGATGGTGGCCGGATTTCCAAGTGAACAATTCTCATAATATTCCAAACAAAAGAAGTACATCCCTACTTGATTTATACAGTAGTCACATTTTGAGAAGATTCATTGTGTAAACTTGTGCAAAAAGTGCTTTTGTGCTCCTATATAAAGCAGTGTAGGTTGTACACTCAGATAATTATTAAAAGTTTTTGGGGCTTCCCAGGTGGCGCAGTGGTTGCGCGTCCGCCTGCCAATGCAGGGGAACCGGGTTCGCGCCCCGGTCTGGGAGGATCCCACGTGCCGCGGAGCGGCTGGGCCCGTGGGCCATGGCCGCTGAGCCTGCGCGTCCGGAGCCTGTGCTCCGCAACGGGAGAGGCTACAGCAGAGGAAGGCCCGCATACCACAAAAAAAAAAAAAAAAAAAAAAAAAAAGTTTTTGGCCCACGTGAGTGTCTGGCAGGACATAAGAACAGCCTGCAGATATGGGGCAGTTTTCAGCTCTGCAGGGCTTCCTAGCATTCCTGGCCCCCCACCAGAAGGGCCCAGTCTCTCGGACCACCAAGAAATGCCCTCACAGATTTCCCGAAAACTGCCTGTCGAGCAGTGTCCTCCCCAAGGAGACCACAGGTATAGGGCCTGGTGGCTGGTGTTAAGGATGTTGTTTTTTTCAAAGCCATTGGAGGAATCTGAGCAGAAGAGTGATATACCCTGGTGTTATGGACTGAATGTTTGTGTCCTCCCCACATTCATATGTTGAAGCCTTAACCCCCCTCAATGTGGTGGTATTTGGAGGTGGAGCCTTTGGGAGGTGATTGAGTTTAGATGAGGTCATGAGGGTGGTGCCCCCATAATGAGATCAGTGGCCTTATAAGAAGAAGAAGAGACCAGAGCTCACTCTCCCTCCACCACATGAGGACACAGTGAGAAGACAGCTGTCTGCAAGCCAGGAAGAGGGCCCTCACCATAACTCAGCCATGCCGACACCCTGATCTTGGACTTGTAGCCTCCAGAACTGTGAGAAATAAATGTATGTTGTTGAAACCACCCAGGCCATGGTATTTTGTTATGGCAGCCTGGGCTAAGACACCTGGCCTCTACTTGACAGGATCGGCAGGTGCTGTGTTGAGGCTGAACTGACAGGGCCAGGTGGAGGCTACTGCGCTGGTCCAGGCAAGGGAGGACGTGGGCTTGGCCCTGAGTGGCAGTGGGGAGTCAAACTCAAATGGAAGAAACTTGCTGATGCAAACAGACCCCTTTAAGTCATCAAACTGGGGTTCTGTAGAATATATACCTGTTATTCCACTTCATGGTTTCCTAACTGGTTACTTTTTTCAGGGGCCAACAGACTGGGAGTGGTTTTTTTTTTCCTTCTACAGAGTGGTTTTGGCAGGTGCTTTTGTTCCTCAAGCAAACATGTGTCGCTGTTCTCAGAAATGGAGATTTCTCACACCACGGCAGCAAACTACACCTAGTACAGAAAACGAGTTTTATTTGTTTTCAGAAATTACTTTGAGTCCTGGCATTTTACCTTAGGTGTGATCTTTCTAAGCTGTGATTTTGTAACTGTAGCAGCACCACTGTCTGTCTCTGAAATGTCACCAGTGAACATGGCTGAGTGTGTTTCATTGCTGCACTCCCAGCCCAAATACAGACTGAGAATGTTGCTGTCATGTTTTTGTGTTAGATTCATTTTACAAAGCTTACCTTGGCTTGGTGGAGTTAAAGGACTTTCTTCGGTATTGCCACGGCCGGTTTAGGGCTTCTTACACTCCCCTTGGAATACCAGTTAATGCTAAGTTTAACTCTCAAATCTTCATCAAATTGCAGCTTATTCTGTAGCAACCCCACTCCCATTCCCTTCAGTCTCCTTTCCAGTAATAGTAGGTATGGAAGACTGGGCCTAATCTATTTAGTTAGTTATTTACTTACTTATTTTTTTGGCTGCGTCGCGTGGCATGTGGGATCTTAGTTCCCCGACCAGGGATCGAACCCGCGGCCCCTGCATTGGAAATGCAGAGTCTTAACCACTGGACGGCCAGGGAAGTCCCGGACTGGGTCTAGTTTAGAACCATTCTTTACTAACTATAAAAATATGCTGCTCTCCCAGCCAGACAGGTCTAGACTCCTGAGATGTCCCCCGAATGGTTAATATTGGAGATTTCTTATGAGGGAAGGATTAAAACAAAATTAGTTATTTGAAACTTGAAGAAAATCTTCCCACATGACTTTCTAAACCCATGTGCCTCTTTTCATCATTCCTACCTGCGCTGACAGTCATGGCGCACCCAGGCTAGAAACGAGTGACGCTCTGCTCCTTGGTCACCACGTCCTGTGCCCTGGACTCATGAAGCGTCTCCCAGATCTGATGACTCCTCCCTTGTCCCCCTTGCCGGTGTCTCAGCCCCGCTCTCGACATCCACTTCCTGGATTCACGTAACAGTTTCCTGACCACCATCCCTGCTGCCTGCCTTATGCTCCCATTCACCCAGCACGCGGCCCTTGGACACACCCTCTAGAGAGATTACTTGGACCGTGCTGCACCCCCTGCTGAAATGCGCTTGGTGTTGTCTGTAGCAGTGCTACTCCAAGTGTGGCCTTCCCACCCCTGTTCCTTGTTCACGAGAAGTACAAAAAAGGGAGCGTTAACCTCATCCATGGTGGGTTGGAGTTTTCAACAGCTGGCCCTTCACCACAGTTAGTTTGCAAAGCACTGGACCCCGGGGTGGAGCGTAAGCTCCTTAGCACACGTGTAAGGCCCTTCCCAGTCGGGCTCTCACCCACCTCTCAGGCCTCAGCTGCTTGTTGCCGCCACGATATCCTCTCCAGGTCTCGGAGACATCAGGCCTTTGCTTATGTCCCTTCCCTGCCAGCAGCCTGCAGTGTTGGGCAGGCCCCTGTTTATCCATTAAGACCCCCTTCACATCTTACCTCCTGGACTCCTGCAGGGTGAGAGCCTCCCTCATCAAGCTCCGGGGGCGCTTCGTTGAAGCCTGTCTTATGACGCTTCCTGCTTGCTGTGAATTTTTTTTACATTTGTCTTCCTACTGGACTTCTAATTCCTTGAGGGTGGGGTCTCTGGACAGCGAGGGATGCCCTAGTAAACTTCTGAGACACCCAACACTGACTCAGGTCCCAGGGAACCCGGAGAAACAGGTGAAGCTGGGCTTTGCCTCCGCAGGATGTACTGTCACGGAAGTTTCCAGTTCCAGTTTCTGATCTGGAGTTGCACATGGCTTTTTGTGACTTTCTGCAGTTGGTTTTCTGTCCTGTCCTTCAGGCAGTGCACACGTTGCCCTGAAGAGTCCGAGATTTGCCCTAGGAGGTTGTGAGGGAAACATCAGAAGGGGAGGTTGTAAAAGGGATGACTTTTCATTATTGAGCTAATCTGTTTTCTCTTAAGGAATTTTCTAGGCTTAGGATATGCATCACTACCTTTCTCCCTCATTGCTTAAGCACAAAAAAAGGGGTTTATTTGTTCTCCATTGTTTCGGAGGACTGAAAATTAAGTTTTTGAGAGGGGCTGTGAGAGAGGCCTGTTTCTGCTTTTGAGTCTCTTGAAAAAGTATTTTCTCTCTTTCTCCTTTTCGTGTTTTATATTTTATCATGAAAGATTCTAAACATATACAAACATAGAGATAATTATATAATGAAGCCTCTTGTACCCATTACTCAGCTTCAGTAAGCACCAGCTGGTGCCCCGTCTCGTTTCTCTGTACCCCCATTCACGTCCCTCCCGCACACCTGGGATTTGCTTCAGAATAATACGTCTCACCGTGCGGAGGGGCTTATAGATAGCAGTCATCACACACAGTAGCATAGGTTTCAGCTCCAGCAGGTGTTCTCTGCAGCACTGCTCGGAATGTATCGGAATACAGTTGTGAATGTTGACGCACACGATAAAAGGCCAGTTTTGGCTGTGACTCAGTTACGGCCCCCTGGCTCGTCTTTGGATGAACACTCCCATGGCTCAGGAATGAATCCTGTGAAGATAGTGACATCCTGAGAGGCACTGGGGCATAGTCCCAAGCATTACATTGTCCTATCCTCCTTCACGCTTGGTTATAGTTTTAATTCCTTCACAGCTGGTTATAGCATGCCGTGTGCTTTTCCAGGTCTGAGTTACTTCTGCTGAGGTGAGGATGAGTAAGACCATACAGTTCGACAGCCTTTGGTATGGGTGGTTTTTCAGATTACGTTGGTATTTCTACAGGATCGTCTTTGTCACACGTGACATTTGGTGACTTACAGAGATTACCCTGCAAGAAAACTCATAGCATCCTCCCCCAGTTCTGATGAGATTTGGAATTTCACTGTGGATTTTAGGAGCTTCTGATTAGATGTCCGTTTTATTTTATTTTTTAAATTTTTGTCACATAAATTAACCCATGCATCATAGGCTAGCAACATTTCAAATGGTGGCGCTTCTACTGGTCCTTCAATTCCTTCAGTCTTCTGATGACAGACCTTACTGTGATGGCAGGTGGTATTGTAGGTCCAGGCACCGCCAGCTGCCGTTTTCATGCAGGAACCACAGTGCCAAATGCCCACGGCTCATCTCTTCATCTTGGTTTTGCCACGGAAGGAACAAGTGTACTTGGCGTGCTGGCTGATTTCAATTTTCTTCACCATTTTCCTGAGGGAGGCACCATAAGGGGTCCCATATTTACCCACGATTCCGACCTTTTTGGTGCATTTAGCCATGTCGCCATAACCTAGGTCCAAGCCCAGAGAGCTTGGTGTCTATTTTAAAATGCTGTCCTCAAGAAGGCTGAACTTCGAGGAACATTTGAGACTTGCCACCTTACAACTTGGACCTAACAACTTTAAGGGGAGTTTAAGGCGCAGATAACCAAAGTTCCTTCCCTCTGGAGGGAGGAAATGAGGATTCCCTGATTGGTTCACTTGAGTGCATGAACCTTATTGGGGAGACTTAAGTTTTGAGTTATGGGTGTGTGTGTGTGTGAATGACCTTGTTTCTACCAATAAGTTTTTTTTTTTTTTTTTTTTTTTTTGCGGTACGCGGGCCTCTCACTGCCGCGGCCTCTCCCCCTGCGGAGCACAGGCTCCGGACGCGCAGGCTCAGCGGCCACGGCTCACGGGCCCAGCCGCTCCGCGGCACGCGGGATCCTCCCGGACCGGGGCACGAACCCTCGTCCCCTGCATCGGCAGGCGGACCCCCAACCACTGCGCCACCAGGGAAGCCCTACCAATAAGTTTTATAAGAAAACAGTATTCGATCCTTAAGCATTTTCTCGAGGAAATGGCAGTTTTTGCCTTCAGACTAACCGATCTAGTTTCACCGTCAGCTAGGATTAAAATCTCCATGTCCTCTAACTCATTCCTTTCCCGCACTTCATTTTTCTGATCAGGACAAAGTCCTGTCGATAGTTCCCTTCCCCTCCGGTTTGGTTCCTGCCCACCACCCTCCCCTGCCCACACCGGCTCAGACCTTCTAACTGGGGTTACGGCATTGCCTTCCTCACTTCCCTCCGTGATTCCTTCTTCTCTGTCTCATCCACTGTGTCCCCTGGCGCCTGCCTGTCTCACCTTCCTTCAGAGACTTGTACCACGTTTCTCTCCTTCTCAGAAGCCTCCAGCTGCTCCCTCCTTAGTGTCCACCACACCACCTCCCAAAGTTTCCACCCCTTTCTTCTCCAAGGTCTCACCCCCTACCGTGCAACCACCTTTCTTGTTTTGCTCGCAGAAGGAACGAGGCTCTCAAATATTTGGTGTACGGGGATGCTTACAGGAAGCATAAAAGCAGCTGGCACTTCATTTGTGGTCTTTTGGTCCTTAAATACCTTTCAGGAGGGCCAACCCAAAAAACATTTCTGGTCACTGCTGGAGGTACACTTAGAAGGGTCTGGTTTGCAGAGTTTCTAGCTGTGTCACGACATCTTACTTGTACCTGGAGAGGTCTCCCAGTCAGAGAGGCAGCTGGTTTTAAATGCCAGGTGTGTCGGGGCCAGCTGGGTGGTTGTGCTTTAGAAGAAGGGGTGAGGAGGAGCAGGGCAGTAAAGCCAGTGCCCATCTGGATTCCTCCGGAGAAGCAGTGTGTTCCAGAAATATCGATGCTCATCTAGGGAAGGGAAGAGAATGATCTCGTAGGGCTCCTTGAGCTCCAGTCATATGGGCAGCCTGTTCTGGCAGCTTCTGTAGTCAAAGCGATCTTATTCCTTCCTACGTGAAAGTAAGTCTGCCCAGAGGCTCCTCCAGAGAGGGGCTGTCGGTCCCAAACTTCGGTTTGAGACAATTATTTAAATTGTGGTTGACTTCATCAGAGGCATTTTTCTGTGTTTAGGGAAGCCTGAAATAGTGCTGACAGGGTCCTTCTTGCTCGTCCCCTGGGTTTCTCTTCTCTCTTCCAGCCCTGTGACATTGTAGGATCAGGCTCTCAAGATTTATACTACAACTGAGGGCGGGCAGGAAGAACAGGCCTTTCTTTTCAACCCCCTGAAAAGGTATTCCTTAAATAGCTTCCTTTCTTTTTTTTTTTAGCTTCTCTTCTTAAAATTATTTTTCATTTTAGAAAAACTTCAATACACACAAAAGTAAAGAGAGTAGTAAGAAAGCCGCATGCACGCAGCCACCCAGCTTCAGTGATGATCCACACATGACGTCCCCCTCCCCCCTCCTCCATCATTTTGAAGCAAATGCCATATCATTTTTTCCCATAAATTTAAGTTATTTTTAAATGTGAGTGAACAAACGGAGCTACGCCTGGGCAGTTCTTTTTAGCTTTTGTCATGTAGGTTTCTGTGTGGAAAAGTCCTTTTCGTTAGGATAAACTTATCAGAACGATTATATCCCACATGCAGTATTGGATATCTTAAATTATCGACCTCCTTTCATTCTGCAGACAGCATTACCTGCTAAGTATGAGGGGAGCAAAGACCCGGGCAGCAGTTCCACAGGAGTTCACGCTCCGATTATTCATTGAACCGTCATAAGCCCCAGGCACTTTCCTGTGTGTATTTCACAAGAAACAAAATAGATAGTCCCTGCCCTACAAAGTGCTTAAAATTCAATCCAGCCCCCAGATTTTTGAGAACCAGAGAGGCCACATGCAATTAAGTGCCTGTCACCTGAGAAATGTGGTAAGTGCATCATAAGAACTTACCAAGGGAATTAATTCCCTGGCGGTCCAGTAGTTAGGACTCCACACTTCCACTGCAGGAGGCCCAGGTTTGACCCCTGGTCGGGGAACTAAGATCCCACAAGCTGCCTGGCAGCCAAAAAGAAAAAAGAACAGACCAAGTGCAGTAGGCGTTCAGTTTCTGATTTCCAGAAGAAAGGGGCATTTGAAGGACAAGCAGATGTAGATAGATGGAGTTGGGGCAGGTAATGGTGAGCACAGAGACTGACATGACAGCATGGGCTGAGTTTGGGGAAGAGATGTGATGAAGAAGAATTGGGCCCAGGTTTTACAGAGCCTTGAATGCTTAAGGCCTGTGGTTCCTTTGTGTGCTGAGGGGCCCTGGGAGCCACAGCCAGCTCTCGAGGCACTGCAGCTAGTTTTAAACTTTTAAGAGAAATACAGTAGTACTCCACAAGTGTCAAACACCACGCCTGAGGTAGTTAGTACTTTCAACATTAGATTGCGCTACTTTCCTTTCAAGGATGTGTCTTTGCACAGCTGAGTTTTGGGCTGTCGCTGTGATACAATTCAAATACCACATGAAAATCAACATGGAATGGTAATGAGAGTGGCCGTGTCTAACAGGAGTGTAAGATTTGGAATACGTGCAGCGCCCAACAGGTACACACATCCCACTAGTGAGTAATTATGGTTAAGAATGAAATAAACATTTCTCTTTCAGTTTACGTGTACTATTATTTTTTTCCACATGGCCTCTAAGTTGCGAGGCCCTAAATACTTAAGTCGTTTGGACCTAACCACTTAATAAATGGAACCATTAGGTATTTCTTTTGGCCTCGGGCCTTGTGAAGAAATTACCGAGACACTCAGGGTGCTGTGAACCAAGAAAGTTTGGGAACCTATGACCTGAGCCACAGAGGTGGAACGTATTCAGTCTGCAGAGGGGAGCCGTTGTAGGATTTTACGTGGAGGAAAGATAAGAACAGATTTGCCTTTGTCAGCGCTCAGGCGGTGGGTGGAGTGCATGTCTGAAGGGCAGAGATCCGAGACAGGGAGCTTGGTTAGGAGACTGCCGTAGACCCAGTGGGAAGTGGTGACTGCCACATTTTGGTGAAGGAGAGGAAAAGGAGGACATAGATTTTTGAGAAACGTTTAGTAGGTCGAATCTTATACAACTCAGGATCTAATTGAATGGGAGAGGGTTAGAATTAAGAGAAGTTAGGGGGAGTCAGGAGAATTCTGAGGTTCCAGATTGTGTGACCGGGTGGAAGTGGGGTCAACGAACCGATCTGGGGGATGCAAAAGGAGGAGCAGGTTCAGGATGGATGACGGGTTCTGGGGCTGAGAGACTCCATAAGCAGTTGGAAGTGGGACTGGGTCAGGGGCTCCACTGGAGAATGTTGTCAGATGTCACGTGGAGACCTAACGAGAAGGACTTGTCAGTGTTTATTAGACTCGGCCACTGGAACTTGACACTGGCAGTTTTGACCTTATCCTGAGGGTAGGGGCCAGAGAGCAGTGCCTTGAGAAAGGTATGGAAAGTGAGAGGGTGAAACAGAGGATCCGGAGCATTGGTTTTCCAGTATGGCTCAGCGTCAGAATTACCTCGCATGTGTTAAAAATTCAAATTCCCTGGCTCTACCTACAGAATCAACTTCCTGGGGGAAAGACCTAGGAATCAACATTTTAAAAACTATAGACCAAAAAAAAAAAAAAAAGGTTTTGAAGAACCTAGGGGCAGGGTGAAACAGAGGATCCGGAGCATTGGTTTTCCAGTATGGCTCAGCGTCAGAATTACCTCGCATGTGTTAAAAATTCAAATTCCCTGGCTCTACCTACAGAATCAACTTCCTGGGGGAAAGACCTAGGAATCAACATTTTAAAAACTATAGACCAAAAAAAAAAAAAAAAGGTTCTGAAGAACCTAGGGGCAGGACAGAAATAAAGATGCAGACGTAGAGAATGGACTTGAGGACACGGGGACTGGGAAGGGTAAGCTGGGACGGACGAAGAGAGTGTCATGGACACATATACACTACCAAATGTAAAATAGATAGCTAGTGGGAAGCAGCCGCATAGCACAGGGAGATCAGCTCGATGCTCTGTGACCACCTAGAGGGGTGGGTTAGGGAGGGTGGGAGGGAGACGCAAGAGGGAGGAGATATGGGGATATATGTATATGTATAGCTGATTCACTTTGTTATACAGCAGAAACAAATACACCATTGTAAAGCAATCATACTCCAATAAAGATGTTTAAAAAAAATCTTTCTGGAATTTTGATAGGAATTGCATTATACTTGTATATCAGTTTGGGAAGAATTGGTATCTTTTCTATGTTGAATCGTCTGTACTATGAACATGGTATGTCTCTGCATTTTAGATCTTTTATTTCTCTCATCAGCATTTTGAAGTTTTCAACATATAAGTCTTGTCCCTCTTTTGTTTGATTTACATCTAAGTATTTTTTTTAAGAACTGTATATGATACTGTGTTTTAAATTTTGATGTCAACATGTTTATCAATTGATTTTTGTGTGTTAAAAAATTTTTTTAAAAGGTAAAAAACTCTAGGCAACTTACACATTGCTGGTGGGAATGCAAAATCGTACAGCCCCTTTGGAGGACTGTGTGGCAGTTCCTTGTCAAGTCACATGTAAACAGTATGGCTCAGTCATTCTACTCCCAGGTATTTTCCCAAGAGAGATGAAAATAGAGGTCCAAGGACATGTGCACAAATGTTCCTAGCAGCTTTATTCACGTTTTTCCAGCCCAAAATTGGAAATAACCCAAACATCCATCAACAGATAAATAAACAATTGGTGGTATGCCCATACAGTGGAGTACTATATTCAGCAACAAAAAAGAACAAACTGAAACACTCAACATTATGGGTGAATTTCAGAAACATGATGCAGAGAGAAAGAAGCCAGACACAAAAGAGAGCCTCCTGTATGAATTCCATTTGTGAAATTTTAGAACAAACATAGCAGATCTGTCAGTGGTGTCTGGGGTGGGGGTTAGGGTATTAAATCTAAGGGGATGTGAGAAGATGTTTCAGGGTGGTGGAATTATTCTGTATCTTGATCGTGAGGGTAGCTACGTGGATGTGCATGTTTTTCAAGACTCATCGAGGGAATTCCCTGGTGGTCCAGTAGTTAGGGCCCTGTGCCCTCACTGCCGAGGGCCCAGGTTCGATTCCTGGTCGGGGAACTAAAATCCCACAAGCCGTGCAGCATGGCCAAAAAAAAAGACTCATCAAACTGTACACTTAAAGTGGATGCATTTAGGAGAGAACGGGGAGCATGTACAAAGGAGGCAAGGGGACCCCAGGGGTTTGGTGTGTTTGTAGGCAGAGGGGAAGGAGTTAGCCAGAAGGATTTGAAGATCCTTGGAGACAGGATACCATCTGGGGGCTTTAGATGTGTGAGTGTGAAATATCTGTGCACATGACGGTGAAAACGTCCTTTTATAGAGATGGGAAGGGAAGGGGGGTGGGGTTGGGCAAACCTGGAGGGTGAGGGGTAGGAAGTTCTGAGAACTCGCTCTGCCCCCCTCACTTCCCCTGTGCCACAGAGGGGAGTCATGTGCAGAGAGGAAGGAGCCTTGAGGCAAGGAGTGAAGGTCTGAAACACCAGCTGTGAGGAACGGGGAACAGAGACCAACCAGGAAGTAGATAAACATATCTCCTATGACATGGGGCCCAGCTGGCCATACATATATTTTGGTATCTCCACAAGCGATTATAGTGTTTTCCTCGGCAGTGCTCAGAAGCCTGGGCAGAGGAAAGGGGATTGCTGGGTGCATTCTGGGTTGAGGGTTGATAGAGCATAGCTGCTGGATTGTAGACGTGATCAGCGACGGATATCCAGGCAGGGCAGGAGTGCAAGTGAGAAGGAAACTAACATTTATCGATTGCCGCATTCAGTAAACACGCTGAGCGGCTCCTGTGCGCCAGGCACTGTTTTAGATGTTGGGGGTGTAGCAGGCAGCGAAAGATAAATCCCAGCCCCCTAGAATCTTACAGTGGCCAGAGTCAGACATTAAAAAAATAAGCAAAATACACAGTACTTTGGAGGTGGTAAGTGTCATGGAGAAAAATTAAGCAGGGAAGAGGGTTAGGGAATCCTGGGGGGTAGGAGATGGTCGTGGAAGACCTCTCTGAGATGGTGACATTTGATCAAAGACCTCGGCACAGGGAACAGTAAATGCAAAGGCCCCGAGGCAGGGGCAGGCTTGGCAGTATTCGAGGAATACCCTGTATTCCAGCATGGCATTCCGGCATTCCAGCGTTCCTCCTCACCAGAACAGAGTGGGGAGGAGATAATCGGAGAGTGCCAGGGTGGGTGTGGGAGGGTGGGACTGCGTGGGGTTTGCAGGCCACTGTGTGAACATTGGCCTCTACTGAGCGAGATGCGACCCATCAAAGGATTGTGAGTGGCAGGGAAGCATCATCTGATTTACATCTTTAGAAGGATCACTCTTCTCTCTCAAGGCACTGACTTACAGTCTTGACAAATATTTAACCTTCTTTAATCCACATGGAGATGCTGCCTGAGTTTGGTGTTATCATCTCTATTTCTTTTTTTCTCTTCACTGATGAGGAAGTTGAGGCTCAGAGAGATTTGGCAGAGTAGGATTTAAGGGTAGGTCTTTCTGATCCCAAAGGGCACACAGACTAGGAGAAAAGGGAGCGCTTGAAAGACAAGGGGTTCCAATGATGTTGAAGGGGTGCTGTGAGTAGGAAACAGAATGCTGGAATAGACCACGGAGTTTGGCTTCTGATGGTAGGCGCTGGCGGAGAAATGAGCGTCGACTGAACGGTTTGAGGCTTGCCCGCCTTCTAGGAGAATGGCGTTAACAAAATCGGGTAGTCAGACCAGGCTGGAGAGAAAGATGGAGGGTGTGATTTGGGCAAGTGGCGGTCGAGGTGCTGGCAGGAGATGGTGGAAATGTCCAGTCGGTCCAGAAAGAAGAGCTCGAGAGATGGGGGGGACCTAGAATTTCCCCACTGTGGTTATGGTTGGAGCTACAGAGGTGGATGTGCTCTCGGAGAGAACTGAGGGGAGAACCTGGAAAAGTTCCTCCCTGTTGGAGTAGGGAGTGGGGAGGAGAGGGGAGAGGAGTCGGTGGGAGAGAAGAGAGGGAGAGGTGAGTGAAAAATCAGTGCAGTGCAAGGGCCACAGAGGCCAGGAGGTGGAGAGACTCAAGGAGGGGAGGGATGCAGCCCGTGGGCTGGGGCAGCAGGCACGTGGGATAGCCCGCGGGGTGAAGGGTCGAGCTGTTGTTGCTGATGGACTGAGAGCTCAAGAAGGGAGCGGAGTGGAGAGTGTGGTTGGGGTCCAGCGCAGAGGGAGAAGGTGGGAGGTTTGAGAGGATGAAGGCGAGAAAGGTATTCTTGGAAAGACGAAAACTCACTTCTTTTGTAGATGCAAGATGTTTACATTTATTTTGAGTCATTTCTGCCTCAGATTGAAAAGGAGGATCCCATCAGCACAAAACAGGAGCCATGAGTGTCACCTGACCTCACCCAGGTTTCTCCAAGAGTAAAGGTTGTGCCGTTTCAGGTCTGAGCTGGATGGACCCTGGAGGGGAACCGAGTACAGTGGCTGCTCCCAGGGGAGCAGTGGGCAGATCTGTTTCTGTCTTAATCTTGGAGACCAAACACTGATTTCAGCTTTTTTTTTTTTCCCTCTTCTGGTATCTTTACCTTTACCTTGAATAACACCCATTTTTATACTTGTAACGTAACCCTTTTTTTTTTTTCCTTCTGAAAGTAAAGCAGCTTTGTGAGATGGCTTTTATCCTTATCGGTCCCCTATAGATAGAGAGGCTTATTTTGTACCAGTGTTTGTTTATAGCCTTAGGGTTAGACCTCTGTTTCTTTTCACATGGGTGATTTTTTTTTTTTTTTTTTAAGAGCAAGAATCTTGCCTGATAACCAGTTCTCATTATTAAATCCAAAACAACTCCTTTTTCGTGTTAGGCTTTCAGTGCACGTTTTCAGATGGTGCCTTGTGCTGGCTTTTCAAATATTTTTATCTTTTAACCTTTTCTGTTATGGAAAATTTCAAGCATATGTAGAGAGAACAGTAAAATGACAGGCCAGTGTTGTCAATTCTATCTTTAAACATTTGTCAACAGGCTGCCATTTTTTGTCTTATCTGCCCCCTTCTCATATGATTTTTTTTTTTTCCTGTAGTATTTTAAAGCAAAGCTCAGGTTCAAATGATTCTTTAAGGGAAAATAATGTGTGGAATAGGTCACGGTTACACATTTCCTTGCCTGTATCGGAGCTGTGTTAACAGTCGTGCTGTGACATGGCCTGCGGCTCTGCAGATGTTTATTCCAGGGGCCCTATATTATGAGTGGATGTGAAGGTACCCCTGCTGGAGTTCATGTCCCCTTAAGCCTAGGAGAAAGCATGGCTCTTCAACACCCATGTAGCTGTCTACCCATCCTTCTCTGGCTTCTGCTGGTGGCCTGTGTCTTAACTGGAACCTTTCTGGTGCAGGGCACACTTTGGGACCTGAGGCCTCCGTGTCAGGTGAGCAGTGAATAAGCTCTAGAAAACCAGGAAAGTCTGCGCCAGAGGACGAGACCCTGAGAGTGAGCAAACACTGTCCAGCAGAGATAAGCTCAGGAACAAGAATCGAAATCCCGTTGGTCTCCACGTCTTGTTTCTGGTGAATGGCTGGGATTTGCTAGTGTCCTCCTCATCTGTGTTGATCTGCGATACCTTTAAGTGGCTGAAGTGAACAAAACCGACGCCCTCTTGACTGTGTTTTCTTTGGACTGTGCCTTCTTGCTGTCCCTGGCGTGCACGGCTTCTGGGCTGCGTTGGAGGAACTGGGTTATAATTGCTCCCTGACTGTTTCAGTAGGGTGAGTGCTGTGTGCCCTCGTTTCCTGTCTCTTGCATCAGTCTGTTTGTGAGAGTGTACCGAGAGGTGATTAATGGGAACGATAAACATGTGCTTTCTGACTGAAAGTTCCTCCTGTTTCCTGAAATGCTTTTGGTTTTAATGAATTGTTTGTTTGCTGCGCACAGACCACACGTGGTGTGTGCGCTTCTGTTGTTGTGAACACCCACATGCCTTTGTGTCGGAGCCGGGTTTGTAAAGCCAAGTCAACAGATGATAAGGCTTGAAAGAGTTTCCTTCATCTGAGAATCCAAGCTGACCCAGGGAGTTAGACAGCTGTCTGTCACCATAAGCAGAGCCTGTGTCCAAAATCAGATCGCAGTATTTGCCATCCTCGTCCCCAGCTTTGGACCTGTAGGCAGCGTGGCCTATAGCCTGTGGGGTCTTGATGGCTGGAAACGCCTCCTCGCTGTGCGGTCTTGTACCTGGGGATTCAGCTCTGTTCCAGCAGTGTCGGTGGCCTCTCTCTCCCACCTCCATCCACCCCGTGGAATCGGGAGCAACCTCGTGACTTGTACCCAGGAGAGTCTAGGGAGGGAGAAATTCTGCCACTTAGACTATTGCAAATATTAAAACTGACTTGGAGAAAAAACTTTTTTTCTGATTTCGAAAGTAATGCCTACTTTTGTAGAAATTTGGGGCAATATAGAAAAGGTGGGGGAGTCATTTCTCTTTCCAACAAAGATAACTTACAGTTCCCGCTCTTTTTTCTGGCCTTTCCATCTAGTTTTTTTTTTTTAATGCATACTGAAGGTTTTTCTCCTCAGCTGCGTTAATACTCTAGGTACAATGTTGTCTTTTCTCCTGACCATAACAGTATAAAGATTTATACAGTTTTTTAAACTTTATAAGCCCTTTCAGAAGCCTTAATTTTCTACCAAGTGGACAGTCCATAATTTAACCAAATCACTGAATAGTTAGGTCATTTGTGATGCTGCTGTGAGGATCTTTGTACTGAAAGCATTTTCCACATTTTGTGTTGTTTTTAAGCTGGATTTTCTAGAAATGGAGTTAATGGATCGAAGGGAATCAAGAAGAATGAACACCCAAGGCTCTAAAATTGTCATATTGCTGCCCCAAAGGCGTGTATTTACCATTTACCATCCAGTCAAATTCCCATCAACAGCCAAATTGCTTCTTAGGTCACAGTTTTGCTTTTCCCAATGGGAGTATCTAGCAGCAGGACAGGCATCTGACCAAGGGATGATTTAGGTTTTGGAAGTCCTTGACGTGTCGGATAGTGACGTTGTGACCCACTGTCCACTGAGGGTTGTCACCAGCGTTTCCTTCTATGCCCGTCCCCCAAGTTAGAGGCACGTTTCCTGACAGCAGCTCCCTTCTGCTCTCAGGCCTCTCTCCAATCTCGGCGACAGTTGTAAGAGCTTACATTTGTGTTTCTGTGTGTGAGTTTTCTGAAGTGCCTTCACATATGTTCTCTCATGGAGATAAATTTATCGGTCCATCTTGTGAGCTAGTCCTGGGAACTCTAGGAATCTTGATATTTTAGAGTCTGTCTGACGATGCCTTTGTTGTTGTTCTTTTGTACAGATCCGGTCCTGCAGGTTCCAACACATGTGGAAGAGTAAGTTTTCTGATTTGCTGCAGCACTTCCCTTTAATTCATTTTCTATTTTATTCAATCAGGGTTGACGAAGCTAGTTGCTGGGAGTACACATATGCATAAATTTAAGGTAGAATGAGAGTGACTGAGACATAGGAAGTCTTACAGGTGCTTTGAAAGAAAGAAGCCTGTGTTGGGGAGAGGGTGGTCAGCTCCCTGGGAGGCGGGGTGGGAAGGCAATGGTATTAAAAAGGCTTCTTTGAGATGTCACTTAAGTCGAGTTTGGAACTTAAGCTTCCCAAGTCCTCAGGAGGGCCGAGGGGGGTCTTTAGATCTCTCCCTCTTCACTGTGCTTAACCGTGGAGAGGAGACAGGAACGTGACCTGCTGCTAGAGTGTGTGTTTTGGAGTAAAAGTTGGGTGGCACCTCCAAGAGCCTCAAATGATGCTATAAACTCATTAGAGGAAAGATTCAGCAAGGGGTTTCTGAGTGACGCATCGTAGTTCAGTCGTTAGCAGGTTAACTTTACAAAAGAGCACCTCGAACCTGCTTCCTGGGAAGCTACTGATGAGACCTTGACCCATCCCCTTGGCAGGTTCTTTCTCATGTCAAGCTTTCAGAGTCTGCTTTTACTGCCTCCTAAAAGTGAATGTTTGTGGAACACCAAAGGCAGATTTGTTCTCCCTGTTTACGTACCATGCCATGCTATTAAACATTAATTGTTGAAGTTCTATATGCAACTGACTGGGAAACTGAAAAGCAGACTTGCTGGGTCCTTTTCACTTATTTTACCTTCATCCAGGATGCTTTGACGAATGATGATTTAGTCTTCTGTGGTTTTGTACTGGTTTTCCTTTGTAGGTTGCTTTTTTTTCATTCAAGTATAGTATAGAGCACCAGAAGGATATTTTATTATCTGCGGGTAAAATGAAAGAGCAGTGGATGGAATTGTTTCACACACACACACACACACACACACACACACACACACACACACACACCACTCCCCCCCACCCCACCAATCATGGCTTTGCATGGCTTTGGTATTTTACTCTGTGCCCTGGGCTATAATCTATCACTAATACTTATTGCTTAACCTCTAGGCCTGCATTCCTCCCAGATCCCAACGATGGCAGCCTGTATACGCTTGGGGGCAAGAATAATGAAGGCCTGACGGTGAGTGTATTTAGCTCCTTTGTACTCCGGAGGCTCTAGACCACTGATCTTCAATTTAGCTGTGCGTTGAGATCACCTGAGAGCTTAAAAAAAAAATTTCTGGGGATTCTGAATCAGGTGGTCTGGATTGGGGCCTGGGCATCAGCATCTTTTCACAGCTTCCTCAGTGAGCTTTTAAACGTACAGCTCAGAGTTCAGAAACGTCGATCTGGACCAGCAGGTTCTCATGGCTCAGCCAGCACACAGGAGGCGCTCGGCAGACACCGCCAGGCTCCAGGCTGGAAACCTTGCAACGACTTTCTGATCCTCAGAAACATCTGAGGGAAAACCCAGTCGTTACTGCCTCTCCGTGGCATTTTTCCTTTGCTAAGGCTTAGTTTAAACATCGGGATGATGGGGAAATCCACATTATTGGTTATTTAAAGTTCTGTTTACTAAAGCTCAAGGGAAATCTTTGCTTTCTTGGGGAGAAAGGTGACAGCGGCGTAGAAGCAGGTATCTGTGGAACGGTTTCAAGAACACAGAATGTTCCAAAAATAAAGTATTCTGAAACAAACGTTAACCAAAAGAACTGGTCAGATGTCAGCTGTAGACTCAGAAGAATCGGTTTTATGATGAAATGCACGTGAAACATGTGGATTGCTCTGAGTTTCTTTTCCTGGCACCTACCATAACTTCCTTTTAATACCAAAAGACCCAATTTTCTTCTGTTTTTCAGTAGAGAATTATTTGCTAGAGAAAACACCAAAACTTCTTTTCCTGCCTCAAACTCCTGTGTCGCCCATGAGTGATGCCTCCTCCTTCCCCTCCAGGCTTCAGCTGGGCACCGAGGCTGCTTCTGCTTCTCCTCCGAATAGTCTCGTGGCTCACTCCCAGTCTCAGAAGCATTTTCTATTCAGTCAAGCCGGCTCTGGGACAGTTCTTCCCGCCCACCCCCCTTAGAATTTCAAAGACTGTATAGCTCTCCATATTTGTGTGTCTTTTCAGAGAAGGTTTGTGTCATCCCCGGGGGCGCTCTGGACAAGAGA
>NC_041227.1:121101351-121144697 GCF_002837175.3 Physeter macrocephalus
TCTCCACTCTCCATGGCACCAGCTCTGAAGGTGTAGAGGGAAGCTCCAGCAACTCCCCTATCTACTGGGGGCTCTACCGCATCACTAAGGGACTCTTTGCTCAATGTCAGGCATGGGCAAATCACTCATTCAACATGGTCCTAACACCTATTGTGTGCTGGGCACTGTGGAAGAGGAAAAGGTGACCGGGGACCTGGTTCCAGCTTTTGGAAGCTCCCGGCTGTGGGGCAGATGGTATGCAAACAATGCTGTGATAAACGCTCTAGGACACTGCATACCAGGAGCACTGGGGGCCCTGCCAGCTCATCCTCCTTCACAATGGGAGCTGGGGGCGTTGGGAGGGAATGGAGGGGAGGGAATGGAGTGAAGGGACTGGGTGGCCAAGCCTGGGGCCCTGGACACCCTTGGGAACTCCACTGCCCCCAGGCACATAAGGGGTGGCCGGTAGACCTCTGGTCACCTTGGGGACGCTCTGACACCCTCTGGACCCAAGGAGCTGCACTCAACTCCCTTTCACCTCCTAACTCTGTGTATCAGCCAGGGCAGCAGGATGGTTTCACTTCTTGGTTGAGTTGCCAGATTTGCAGCTGGCCCAGCAGTTTCCCCGACCGCCCTCCTGGCTCCGCCCGGCCAGGGGGACGGGGTTTGCGGCTCACTGAGAGCGCCCCTCCCCCCGCTGCTGCTCCGAGGCAGCAGCTGCCTGCTAATGACTAAATCAGGCCAGCAGGCTGTTTGTCTCTGCTGTCAGGGATGTTTCCGGATGGGCTTTGTTTTGGCTTCTGTTTTTCTCTGTTAACAGAGAAAGAGATGGCTTCAACGTCATGGGGTTTTCCCAGCAATTAGTCTCAGAGCAAAACATGCAGCAAACCGGGATTTAACGAGTTCCTTCCCACCCCTCCTCCACCTCCAAGTGACCACTTGGTCAGCTGCCAGCCACGGTTAGAGCTGGACATGGTCCCCATTCCTTCCTCCAACCCATCGGTAGAGGAGGGAGGCCTTGAGGACAGGGAACTGGGTTGGCCAAGACCAGGTCAAGTTGACTCACCACTGGCCTTGAACCCACAAAGTCTTGCCCTCACCTAGTAATGCCCCACTCCCCAGAAAACAGGGGGACAGCATCCTGAGCCAGGCCGCTCTCCCCCACTGTCCCTCAGCTGCCAAGGAGGCTGGGTCCAGAAAACAACTTGAATCCTCTCGAAACTCTCCATTTCCATCCAAGTGACTTTCAGTCCAGCTCTGCCGAGGCCCCTGCAGCCCACTCAGCACCTTTGTGCAAACTGGGGAAAGGTGACCCGGCTGGTTACAACCCTGCGGGTACAGAGCTTGGCAAAGGAAAGCACCCCTGCTTCACCTGGTCCCAGGGGTTCTCTTTTCCCTTCAACCGCTCCCCACCTTCAAGCAAGAAAAAGAAAACCAGACGCTGCTAACGTGGAAACATCCCCAAAGGAATGGAAAATGGATGCTTTTCCAAGTACAAAACTTTGCTTCCTTTTTCCTGCTTCAGTTTCCTTCAATCCAAAGGCTTCCAGGCCTCACGTACAGTCCTCATAACTCCACCTCGCCCGGGCCCAGCCAGCAGCAGGGTAAGGGTGGTGCCTGGCCCTCTGGGACAGGTATCAGAACCCTGAGGCCAGAACCCAGGGCCATCGCTCTCTGCTTGAGCACAGTGGGGCACGGAGGACAGCGGGGTTTCCCACACACATTCAGCCCTGCCCTCTTGTTGTGCTTCCCCTTTCCTTCCAAGTCTGAAGCCCCCTTAGGAGGAAGTAAGCTGTTACCTGTGGGACGGCACCCACGATGCATGGGGATGGAGGGGCTCAGGCTGGATCAGGGACGGCCGGCGAGGAGCGCCCTGAAGTCCCATCGGCCAGAGCCCACCCACACTTGGTTCTGAGCACCAAGACCCCTGCGCTGTCTCCCCCTGGGCTCTCAAATTTAACCCAACCGAACCAGGCTCCCCATGAGCCTGGGCCTCCCAATTGCAGGCATCACGACCATCCATGCGGTTGTTTGGTCAAGAAACACGTAGTCATTCTGTCTCTCCCATCCTGGCCACGAATTTTTCATCCAGTACTGCGGTCTGTCTGTAACGTATATCCAGAATCTATCCACTGCCAGCACTTTGGCTCCATCCTCAGCCCCTCTTGCCTGGTTTCCATTTTTGTTCCCTTTAATCCATCCTCCACACCAGCCACAAGGATCGTTTTTAAAAGAAGGAAGTTAGAACTTGTCACTTTGCTGCTTAAAAGCTTCCAAAGGCCCCCAGTCCACTGAGACTAGAACAAAAGGAGAACCCTAGCAGCCCTGCAGTCCCTGGGCCCCGCCTGGCCCTCCCAGCTTCATCTGCCTCCACGCCCTCTCGCCCTCTCTGCAGACATTTAAGGACCAGAAAGAGTCATTTAAGGATCCTTTAAGGTCTCCTTTCAGGTCTTTAAATGAGCCAAGCTCTAGGCCACCACCCACTGTCCTGCCACCCCTCACACAGGCCTTCTGGGACCACCCAGCCAGAAAAGGCATCACCTTTCAGGCCTTCCAACACACCCCACTCTTCCTGCAAGCTCTGACTCTGACCTGATACTATCTGCTCATCGGTTCCTTGTTTTCCTGACTCCCTCAGGGGCTACACCTCCACGAGAAGGGGACCACATATGTACCTCTGCTGCTTGCACTGGGGCTGGTCCATCATGGGCCCATAATTTGCTAACCCAACAAGCAAATCACTTTACCGTGAAGTAAAGAGACAGAGAACTTCAGGCCGGCCGTGGCCCCCAGCCCTGCCCCGTCCAGTCTAGACTTGGAACTGGGATGCCCTGTGTATTGGTGCAGATCAGGCAGAACCAACTGCAGGGGCCATGCTGACTGCAGACTAGGGGCATGGTGGCCCTGTTGTGCAGCACCCAGCCCCAGGGGCTACAGGGGACAGCCCTGCCTGGAAGGTTCCATGGACACATCTGTGGACCCTGCACCTGGAACCGTGCTAAGCAAGGGAAGAAGGAAGGAACCCCAAACTGCTTCCAGATCATGGAGCAAGAGGTGACAAGAGAACGCCATCACCATGTGGCTCTGGCTGAGGTTACACAGGCACGGTCTGCAAAGCAGCCCCGGGCCTGCAAGGCTGAGTGGACGCAGCTTGGCCTCAGCCTCGGCAGGAAGGCGGATGCAGAGCAACAGCCCTAACGAGATTCCCAGCAGGGCAGGAAGGCTCGGGTGGCTGCATCCTTTGTGTGGCAGCCTCTGGGGGAGCTAAGGAGGTTTAGGAGGATGTGCATGTTTCTTTTTTGTGGTGCCCGAAGCAGCTGAGATTGACGTTCTAGTGCTTGCTGTGGACCGACCCACCCTGAGTCAGTCTCCCCAGTGCAGGACCAGAGCTAGGGGCCTTCTCCAGGCCACTGTGCCCAAGAGAACCACACACATAAAAACAAAGCCTGAAGCATAATGACGGTGACACTGTTTACATGCAGAGGGAGTCTGTGCTTTCAAAAGCCTTTACCCAATTGTCCCTTTAAATAGCCAAGTCCTTTCATCCCCTTGCACATTTCATTTATACAAGCTCAGTCTGCAAGCAACTTTTTAAGGAAGGTGCTGGATTGGGGCAAAGGGGCTACCTCTGGAAGGATGCCCAAACACCCAGGAGTGAGGCTGCCTGCTAAGAGTCTCTCAACAGACCCATTTCTTAGCACTTAGTAACTGCTCAATAAAACGCAGCCATCATTAGTAGTATGATAAATAATAATTAATGAAATTTTACACCTCCAAACCTGGGTGGGTGTCACTGCTCCTGCCTTGGGCATGTCCAGCCCGTCTGTCTGCTGACCACCTCCCTTCTGAGTGATGAGGGTGACTAGATTCTTGTCCGGGGGCCACAGCACAGCCCACCCTGGCATCTACACCCAAGCAGACAGTAAAACGTGGGGAATCCCTTGAGTGATGGTGTTACCTCTGTGAGGCTCAGGGGCGGTCACTTCCACTTCAGTGTACTCCACGTCCAAGGTCAGAGGCTCTGCTCGAAAGAACCACAGCAGCCTGCGGTTAGACAGAGTCTCCTTGGGGGGTCTCAGACCACAGTAGAGATTTCTATTCAAGTGATCGAAGAAGTCTGTATTTTAACAGGGAAGCTGGATGCAGGCTTAACTCCATTCTAAGTGGGCGAGAAAACTCAGGCTGGGAGAGGTAGTGAGGAGGCCTGCACTCCCGGGATGTGGAAGGACCCTCCGGCTCAGGTCCCGCTGTTAACACAGTGTAAGGACTTGTAAAGCTCATTAGATACAGAAAACAGCCCGCATCGGCCACAGCAGTTAACTATAGAAGCCTTCTCCATGGCCACAGGCACAGAACACTTTCTCCAAGATGGAAAGGATCTCAGGAAATGGGGAACGGGGTCCCCAGCCTCAAACTGCTTTGAGAGTATGAGGCATACGCATAGGAAATCAAGTTACACCCAAAATGGAACTTCCTGATTCAGAATGGGCTACTTAAGTCAGGAGGATCTCCCTGCTCTTGGATAGTAGAGGCACAGGTGTTTTTTAATATAGCATTACTGCAAATCATCATGTTGTACACTTTAAACTTACACAATGTTATATGTCAAGTATATCTCAATAAAGCTGGCAAAGAAAGTGTTAAGAGGCTGGGGTGGGAAGAAGTACACAGGGTACTTTAAAGGTAGTGGAAATGTTCTTTTTTTTTTTTTTTAAAGGATGATGGGTATGCAGTTATTTATTGAATTGCTATTGTTTGTATTTTATACATAACCTATAAATATTATTTTGTATCTACTAAATGTTTAATAAAAATGAAAAATACATGAGAAAAAACAAAAAAATGAAAAATACACTATAAAAAATAAAATAAAATAGCACTGCTGCTTATTTTTAAGACAAGTAACAAGAGACACCAGACAGCATCTTTGGAGAAAGCAATAGCCATCTCCATTTAAGAGAGATGAGGAAATATCCACAGGTCTTAACAGCTTTTGTTCTTTTCCTAGGGGTCTTTTATATAAAAGCAAAGGTTTATAATTTTTAAAAAGTGAGACAGATAATTACCTTTATTTTCATTTAATGGCTTCATTGCATGATTTCCAACATCTTCATTGTAACCTAGTTGAAAAATAACAGGATGAGTGACAATGGAATTCCTAGTTTTCTATATAAATTTTAGAAAACTCAGTGCCACTAACAAAAGGAGTCAAGCCCAAATTCTTCAGTGTAGTCGGCAACCAGCAGTGTATCTGGGGTCCGAATACCCTCCTGGTGGCCCTGGGCCCCATCCAACCCACTGCCTGGTCTCTTTCTAAAACAGGTATGATGCCCGCCATCGCATGGGAGGGACACGGCTATTCATGAGTTGTTCAAAATTCAGAATTGTTCACTAGAAGCAAGCTCAGAAGAAATTAAGCTTAATTCTAGAAGGGTTGAGCCAGTGACCACAAACATGAAGGATACTAGTGGACCAGTATCCTTCAGCTGGAGAATTGGATCCATGAGAACATGGCTGAAAGATATTGCAATACCTCCAGGCTGCCACCTGGGCAGGAGCAAAAATTTTTTGATCTTTTTTATCAAGTTGTTCTTTATTAAAAAGAATTCTTACAAGTGTTACAAATACTACTCCTGAAGAACACATGGTTTTCCATTCCATTCCATTATGTATTTACAAATTACTATTGTGATTACTAACATACATTTATAAACTGAAATAATCCATGCAGAGAAAATATAATAAGAATTGGAGTATTTCTTGCATTTTGGAAATTTGCGAGGAAATTCTATTTTAATATGTCTTTATCAGCATTTAATTTAGAATATCATATCTTTGTTCTTATGTATAAATACAGATTACCAACAGAACCCACTTTATCCCACAAAGAGGTATTTTCTCTATAGCACTGGATTACTTTTTGTTAAATATTCACCAAACTTTTCTGAATGTAGTTTCTTCAATGACATATTTGCTCTTTTCTCTTTACTGGCACGTTACTCTTATTACGACAAATGTTTTATTTTACTTTTTAAAAAGTTTATGATTCAGTACTATAGGAATTGCTCATTTCTCAAAAGATTTCTCAGGAATGCCCTGTAAAAGGTGTATTCTAAAAAGTTTTTTTGTGTGACGCTGTTACAGAATTAGAAAAGAACATCAGGGGACTTCCCTGGTGGCCCAGTGGTTAAGAATCCGCCTGCCAGTGCAGAGGACACAGGTTCGAGCCCTGGTCCGGGAAGATCCCACATGTTGTGGAGCAACTAAGCCCGTGCGCCACAACTACTGAGACTGTGTTCAAGAGGCCGCAAGTCACAACTACTGAGCCCACGTGCCACAACCACTGAAGCCCACATGCCTAGAGCCCATGCTCCACAACAAGAGAAGCCACCACAGTGAGAAGCCCGCACACCGCAACGAAAAGTA
Source organism: Physeter macrocephalus (assembly GCF_002837175.3). Classification (NCBI taxonomy): domain Eukaryota; kingdom Metazoa; phylum Chordata; class Mammalia; order Artiodactyla; family Physeteridae; genus Physeter; species Physeter macrocephalus. The sequence goes on from NC_041227.1 coordinate 121,107,757, forward strand.
TTCCCCCGCTCGCCACAACTAGAGAAAGCCTGTGCGCAGTAACAAAGACCCAATGCAGACAAAAATAAATAAATAAATTTTTTTTAAAAAAGAAAAGAACATCAGTGTTTAATTCCCAAAACTGTCTGGGACAGAACTTTTTGTGTGATGTAATCATGGCCCCCTCTGGGAAACAGACAATACCCCTGCTAAAAGGTGTGAACAATTTTCTCACAGACCTAATGGGATTAAGAACATCCGGGATTGGCTCCCCACCCTATTGAGCTGACTCTCAAGCTGTGATAATTCTCACAACCAGGTATCCCTTTATTGTACCACTTTTTTTTTTTTTTTTTTTAATGCCTCTACCAACAGTGAGATCTTTAAATTGGTTTCCCACTGGGGCAAGTTTGAAATGAGACTGCCTTGTGTTTGCAATAAATAATTCCACCTGAGAAGACGTTTTACCAATGCCTTCATCTGATAGCTGGTCTCTCTCTTACAAATGAAGAATGATTTCACTTGCACAGCCTCCAGTGTGTGACGAGAACCCACGTGGGTGTCCACAGCATTATAATTGTTCTCCACCTTTCATTCCTTGGGATATTTAGAAGGTGGTGAAATTAGAGCACAATGTTCTGCCTTTCTTCTTAAGCTTTTGTTTTGCTTGTTAGCTCATCAACCAATGACTGATTAGATTAAGTGTCCCAGCTTGAAGCCAGAGTTTCCCTTCCAACCTCACCCCACCACCCATAGATTCTGCTTCTCAGAGGGACAGGAGAGTGTAGAGCAAGTTGGGAAAAACTCTTAACAACTGCACAAAACCATGACGGTACCATAATGTCTGTTGGCTTCAGTACTGGGATCTGACATCGTCTTCTCATTGTTGGAGTTCAGAAGTGGTGCTGCTGGCCTTAAATAGAAATTTAAAAAGGAAAAAGAAATAACATTTTTTTGGCTCTAACTCCAAGCCAACAAAATAATCAAGGAAAGAGCATGAGAAAACCAGGAAGAGTTTTCTGAAGTGAAGAAAGTTTTACTCTCTCATTTGGAACTAATGCTTTCTTCAGCTCTATGATTATTTGACAAAAACCTTTTTGCTGTTGAAATAAGTGTCCGGGCCAAAGGTCGCACAAACATGAGGAGTCCTTTACGAGGTGAATCCCATGTCAGGAGGAGATTCCTCATCCTGTGCTATTGTTTCTTTCAGGAACAGAACGACAGTTTCCATGCTTTGGGATTTGAGATCTCAAGAACAGTAAAAATAGTACAACCATTTTTAAGGTAACTCTATTTTGCCAAGTAAGTAAAACATTTTAAAATTCCATCTACCATTATAATTTCGTAAGGAAAAGTGTAGACAGGACATGACCTCAGAATAAAGCCATTCCTTCCCATGAAGGACAGTTGGCAATCTTCCACTGAGACACAGACACACACGCACACACACACCCCTACACCGCTCACACCCAAGGTCCTAATTTTTCTGAGCTTGCCAAGAACCACTGAAAACTTCCTAATGACAGGAATCCCTCCAGACAAGTCTATCCACACCCACAGGACAGCCACCCCTCTTCCAAGTACACTGACCTGGACATCTCCACCGGCATCTGCTTGGCTTTGAAAGGCAAAGAAAAGAACCAAAGTCAGTATAAAGAACCCACAACCATATCAGACAGGAACACTCATTTCAACCATATCTGACTTGTTTGAAGATTGAATACCCATAAAAAGAGAGAACAGGAAGCCAAATATATTCGCACTTTTTAAAAAAGGAAAACAAACAAATAAACGAAGCAGGTCTTCTCTTGGTCTTATACCAAGAGATTTCACATCATGTTCCCTGAAATTTGACATTTCGACTGTTTTAGCCAGAAGCGACTTCCCTTCATGGAATGTGACGGAGAGGAAGACAACAGCACAGGAACCAGATGAGCCAGATAAACGGGCAACTATCTCTTTGCTTCAAGACCATCTCCAAAAGTAAAGGCTTAATCAATCCCCGGGCTTTTAATTCCAAACTGGCCTGAGGCCAAGGCCAGACTCAGCCTTAGGACTGTTTTCCCAGGGGGGCTGCCCCTTTCCTGCTTTAGGAAAAAACCCTCCTCATCCCATCTGTCTCCTCCTATCCCAGGCAGCAGCAGCAACAGGGATAAGCGACCCGCCTTATCCCCAAAAAATGTTTGCAGACTTTACCGGTGCTGTGCCCTTTTGCTTGCATCTTGCTTAATCGACTCTGATTCCTGAGCGTCCACGAGTAACCCTGGCTTCCCTCCACACGTGGCTAACCCCAAGCACAGGGTAGAAATCGTGGCACAACCAGAAGATTAACCGGGAGGCATTCAGCGTGTGTGGGTGTCTCCACTCACGCCCAACTCTACCAACTGTAGGACTAGATGTCGCCAAATCCACACGAAGGGCTGCTTCTGACCACGTGTAGATGCGACTTCCCCCCAAATTCATCTTTTCTGGGGAGCCCAACTAAGAAAGCAATTGCTTTCACTTTTGCCTCGCTAAATCCAGGGGCAGTAAAAAGCCAAAGCCAAAATCTTTGGTTGTCAAGCTGTCACCCCAGGAGGAGAACGGCTGTCGTCAGGCACATGTCCTCGACTCTCGCTGGAGCAGAGCACTGGCCTCCCGTGAGGCTGAAACCCCTCACATCCGTGACAGGTTCCCTGGCAGGGCAGCCTGTCAGAATGGAATGAAAGGACTGTGCTCACCCTTGGCTTTCTTCAGAAAATAGCATCTGGCCCCAAGTATCAAGGTGGTAATGATCACTCCAATGACAACCACTGCAATAAGTCCTTTCTTCCAGGGGGCAAGATAGACTGGAAGTGCAAAACAATTTTAAATATATCAGTTTTTCCTCTGCCAGCAAGAAATAATATCAGGCCTAAGCAGCAAATAAGACTGATTTTTATATCCTTGTAACTGATGTCTTTCATTGAGCATCTACCTCTGAGGGACTCTGTGTTCATAGGAGGGGCAGAAATAGTTGTTTCTGCTATAAAACGAGTCAGTGATGGTCTGAAAGGACCGTAGGACTGAAGGAGACTCTTCTTAGGGTGTCTGTTCACCCTTCCTCGTTCTCCATAAATCACCCTCTGCCCACATAGGTGGGCTCCTCTAACCATGTCTGTTCTGCACGACCCACTCCTCTTGACCACAGATGGTCCATGGGCGCACATTTGACCCAAGCTGGTGTCTCTCCACCAAGAATTTGTAATTAGGACTGTGTGAAATACTTCTAATTCCTTATAATAATAAATTCCTCTTTTATACCTAATTTGAGTGGATTTTTATTACCTGAAACCAAAGAGCCTGGCGAATGTGTTGGTCCCTTAACCCTCAGTAAAATGCACTAAACTCCCACCCACTTCCTCTTACAAGTGCTTTTCAAGCCTTGCCCTTGGAGCTCACACGACATTTTGCCATTAGACCTCGACTCACCTCTGACTGTCAGGGTGTTGCTTTGGAGGACATTTTTGGAGAGATTGGCTCTGTTGGAGGCCGTGCAGTAATACTGTCCCTCCTGTTCCTTGCTAGCCTTTGGCTTGTGCCAAATGGCCTGGGTGTCATTCAAGGTGACTTGGTGGAAGGGTTTGCCCTCCTTTTCTTTGTAAAACTTGTATGTGATGGGACTGGATCCTTCATTCACGGAGCATCGAAGCACAATGGGCTTCCCAGACTCCACCTCCTCATTCAACAGGATAGAGAGCTTGACTTCATCCACCGGGGCTGGAAAGCAGGAAAGGGATTAGCACTGAGAAGTGGGAAAGAGGAAGAACATGACACGGCCACTGGTCAAGACCAGCATCTGTGACTGTGACTCAGACTTGGACTTTGCCTTTAATTCAAGTCACTTGTGTTATCCCACGTTCTTCACAGTTCCTCCCCCGATTAGCCCAGAAGGGCAGCAATGGACACCTCCTGCCCTCACATATTGATTAGACACAGGATGCTAGGGACACCTCCCTTCACTTACCACCTCAAGTATTACTGACCACTTAGCTTAACTATATGATTAACTTATGTGTTCTACTAGGGTCTGTTCTGGGTGAGTTTGTGTGTGAGACTGTGTGTAAGGGTGTGAGTGAGAGTACGTGTGTGTGTCTGTGTCTGTATGTGATTTCTCTCCCTCTGCTTACAAAGATGCATGGCAACTCCAGATCTTATGAGCAAATAACCTTGACGCACTGCCTTCTCGAGCTCTTGTCTTGTTTCTCTCCTCCTTTGAATGATCTAAACCAATTGCCTTCATGTCCTCATTTCCCACTTTCTTGTTAGCCTGGAAACCTGACTTCTATCTCTCTGCTTCTGAAACTGCTCTGTATCTCTGGTTTTGAAGAAACTCAAAGATGACCTGACCCCCGACTAACTCATCCCTGAGTTCCCTGCAGGTCCAATCCATGGTAGCTGTTCTTCCCGTCTTCCCATCCTTGGCCTCCGTATAGCTCTCGCCTGTCACCCAGCCCTCCCTTTGGAAATCAGCTTTCCCTGGGCTTCTGTGAAGCCTCACACTCTGACTCTCTTACCTCCTCGCCTGCCACTCCCTCTTTATTTACCATTTTTTCTTCCGTTTGCCCCTTAAATGTGGACTTTCTGCAAAATTCAGTCCTCAGTTTGCCGTCTCCATTCTCATCTTTGGTGATTTCATCTACATTATAGCTTCTATTTGCGAATTTAACACATACACCTATGGCATTTAATGCCTAGATATATAGCTCTAGTCCAGGTTACTCCCCTGAGTTCCAAGTCTTGACTTTTACCTGCACATTTCCACTGAGAAGCCCTGCCAGCCTCTCATTCCCAGCAGATCCAAGAAGAACTCATCTTGCGCCTAGAGACAGACCCTTTCACTCCATGTTCAACCATTAAAATTCTGATCCTAAACTGTCTTCCCAAGTATGTTCCTGCTAGTGTCAGAATGAACCGATTGGCAGACCGGCATCTGATTTATGAATCACCCTCTTGTGAGTGCAGGGCGTGGCCAAGACCATGGAGCTGCTGATCCAACGAAAGGGAGCCCCAGGCCTGGGATGGGATGGTGGGGGTCAAGCACAAGGGCAGACTCCTGGAGGGTGCAGCCTGACCTGACAGCCTGTCTTCTTGTGAAGCACAAGGGGGTGGTGGCAGGCCAGGCTCAGGAGCCAGACTGCCTGGCCTCAGTTCCCAGCCCCACTGCCCACCAGCTGTTTATCTTAAGCCCTAGTTGCCTCATCGTAAAATAAGGATGATATTAACATGGGGCTTACATGGCTATCGTAAGAATGAATGGGAATAATTTACTAACAAACTTCACACAGGGCTGGACATGTGGTCAGAGCTCAGTAAATATTAGCCACTAATACTGACTCACTTCAAACCAAGAGTTTTACATGGGCTTCTACATTAGCTTCTTAAGGTATCGGAAGGTTTGAAGTCTCCACTCCTTCTAAGTGATAGGACCAGCAGGTTAATCTTTCCAAGACCCAATTCTTAGCATGCCCTCCTTCTCTCTTCTGGCTCTTCACTGCACACGGGACAAATCCCCAACTCCTAAGGCTGGCAGCTGATGCCCTTTACAGTTAGGCTCAGTTACTCTACCAGTTTATATCCAGTGACTCTCCATTCCCAGGCATCTGACTTACCCACAGCCTTTAGAGCTGCCCCATGGAGCCTTCTGATCACCTGTTTGACTAGGCTGGGGACCATCTCTGGCCCTCTCTGCCCACCCACTGTTGAACCCTGGCTCCTGACCCAGCCCCCCCAACTCAAGTTAGATGACATCTTTCATGCCTTAAATTCCTATCACCATCATTGTAAGGAGAGTTCGTGTGACAATTAAACATGTGTTGCCTGGTAACATTTTTTTCTATATTTGTTTGCACTGTTATTCAAATATATTAAAATGTTTCTTCACTATTTAATCAGGAGATGCTGTGTTTCTCATTATATCATTGAAAACAAAGAATATGTCTTCTTTTTTTGTATGCCCTACGGCATGAGAGGCTTAATATATATTGATGTTAATTTGAAAAGTATTGTTTCTCTTAGGCTATACATTAATAGTAGGAGGAATCAGGGAGTTCCCTGGTGGCCTAGTGGTTAGGGTTCCAGGCTTTCACTGCAGAGGGCACGGGTTCAATCCCTGGTCGGGGAACTGAGATCCCGCAAGCCGCACGGCGTGCTCCCCCCGCCAAAAAAATAGTAGGAGAAGCTACTGTCCAACTCAAGATGTCCACATGGCACGTGTAGACAAGCAGTTATTAAACAAAAAGGAGGAGGATGAAGAGGAAGCCTTTTTAAGCGTTTTACAACCAGATGCAGAACGTCTCAGAGATGCAAGTAATGGGCACTCCTAAGGCCTCCGGAAAGGTACAAGACAGAGGCTTGAGGAAAACTATCCATCTCGGGACAGTGGTATATTTCTCTTGAGTATGAGAGTCCTAGTGACTGTTAGCCTGAAGCTCTGACTGCTGTGGGTTCCACACATAACAGAATTTGCCCCGCCGAGGGTCCATGGTAGAGAAGAGCTCTGGTCTACAATTCTCAGAGAAGACTGTCAGTTCATCTAAACATGAGCAAATGCTAAGGGAGCCCCAAAGCACAACTTTTGTGCTTCCTCAACTTGGGACACTTTACGCTTATAATTTCAGCAGTTCGCTTGAAAGGTTCTGAAAAAGGATGACACTGGCCACACTGATAACTCCCAGATATTTACCGGCTCCATTTACTTGGGCCTTGGTCTGCTTTGCCACATGTCATGTTCATGGACTCTGCACAAGTACCACCCACTTCTGTTGTCCACCCCAAACCTTTGAAAATGTGAACTAAAGCCCCAGTCCCACATGGATTCTTCTTCCCACATGACTTACCTATCACCTTGACCTGCAGAAGTTCGCTGACCAGTTTGGTATGGGAATGGCAATTATCCGCGATGCATTGGTATTCTACATCTTTCGTTGGGTTATCTTTGAATATTGCGGGCTCATTGGAGCCCATGCTCTGACTCGCCAAAGTCTTACTTGCTTTTGAAAGCTGATAAAAAATGGGTGAGGTTCCATTTATGGACTGACAACTGACTTCTATGGTCTGTCCTTTTATCACCTCAGACCTGGAGTCATGAAAAATACTGGGCTTGGAAAGCATTTCTAGAACGACAGAGAGAGAGAGAAACAATCTGAAGCAAAACATCCAGCCTAAGGGATTCCTTCTCCAAACTCTGGGCTTGGCTTTCTCTGTCATTACTCGAATTTAAAATGCCTGCCTGCCTTATCTACCTTTGGAGGACTCCTTTAAGATTCTTGAGGAGGGAGAGGGTAAGAATTACGCTTATATTTTCACATATCTTATGTGCACATACACACACATTCATATCTTTTTTTTTTTTTTTTTTTTTTTTTGGGGTACGCCGCTCCGTGGCATGTGGGATCCCCCCAGACCGGGGCATGAACCCGCATCCCCTGCATTGTCAGGCGGACTCTCAACCACTGTGCCACCAGGGAAGCCCTCATATCTTTTTTTGTATTGAGAAAAGACACAAGAAAAATATTAAAAAATACAAGTACCCAAACAGAATATATTTTAAAACAAATTCTCAGTGCCTCAGCCTCTCCTGATGGTAAATTTCATGCCTCAGAAACAAGAATTATACTAGTTTATTATTCAGAAATTAGCTTATTTATAAAGCTAATAAAATGAAACAACCTCCTCCCAAGAACTACAACAACAAAAAGAATTACAATGGAATGACCCACATTTGTCTCTTACATTATTTCCTTGTGAGGTAGATGACTGCTAAAATCCTGCTTCGGTTGAGACTAAAATCTTGGCGGGATTTAAACTGAAGGCTAAACTGAAGGCTCATGACTGAGTAAGAACAGTGACAGTGACAGCTTGCCTGGTGTTCCACATCCATTTAGAACCCTGCTACTCAAAGTGTGGTCCAGGGCCCAGCAGCACCAGCATCCCCAAGGCACTGGTGAGAGATGCAAAACCTGGCCCCATCCTGACCTGCGCTGTCACCCGGTTTTGCATGCACATTCAAGTCTAAGAAGCCCGGCTCTGGGTGGTCCAAGTACCTACTTCTGCCCACTGGGAGTCCTAGCCCTTCGGGTGAGCCAGGATAGGGATCAAAAACTGGAACTTAGATCTTAAAGTTTTGTGTCGACTAAGCAGTGTTTCCTCCCTGACCCTTTGGGTGGCTGCCTGTTCAAGCAGCAGAATCTTGCCAGTTCAGAGGCCACACCATCAGCATAAAGCCACAACAAAGCCATGAATGTGACTTTTGCCAACGACATTTTCCTTGATGCCTCTCTCCTATACTCTGAGCAGAAATACCCACTTGCTGCTGTTTGGTCTCTCGTTTCCACTCCTCTCTCTTCCCCCCGAGTTCTTACCCCGCCTCAGTCTGAATCGCCTTCAGAACAGAGAGGGTGGCGCCTGGCAAAAAATTCCCTTTCTCCCATTCGGTCCCAAGACCCTCAGAGCCAGCGAGGACGTACTCACCACACACAGCTATCTGGACCGCGTTGCTGCTCTTGACCACCTTGCCGATGCCTGCGACGCAGGTGTATGTCCCACTGTCCCACTCTGAGGCTATCTTAGTGAAATTTTGAGCCTGCGACACAACCGTGCCTCCCTTCTGGATGGTGAAGTTGGCTGGAGGCGCTCCTGGGATGGAGCACCACAGGTTCAGGCCTTCCCCCTGATCCAGACGTGTGGCGGAAGATTCCAGCTTGGGCTTGGAAAACAGCTCTGAAAAAAAAACAGTGAGTGGGAATGGGGTGAGATGTTTCCGGGTACCGGCCTGAAAGCCCGTTTATGGAGAGGCCTTTGGCCCAGCTGCTTTTGACAGAGCCATTTCCCAACTTCCTGCACAAAGTTTTCCTTTGCTTCTCATGTACCTGACGATCACACAATTGAAGAGCCAGGGTTCATTCTTCACCTGGGATTCCAATGGCAGGTTTGCTTCCCTCGTTAATCCAATTTATTTCACAGACATGGATTAGAAAAATTTTGCAACTTGTAATGCAGCCAAGTAATGACTCAGACATTCACTCATTTATTCATCCACTCACTCATTTCCTTCCCCAAATATTTCTTTCAGGCCATCTCTGTGCTTGGCATAGGAGAGACAGCGATGAAAAAGACACAGTCCTTGACCCCAAAGTTTTTAAGTCTAGCGGGTGATTCAGATAGTGTTTGCAGTAGAGCCCACAGAGGGGACACCGAACCTAGGTTTGAAGAATCAGGAAAGAGCTCCTGGAGGAAGTTATCCAGGCAAAGATGGAAAGTATCACAGGCAGAGAGAATAGCATACGGAAGGCCTGGCAGCAGGTTCAAGCACCTCAAAGTTCAGGCTGCCTGGGACACAGTGGGAGTAGAAGAAGAAGGCTTGTAGATCTTCAAGGAACTTGGGAACCACATAAAAAAGCGTGGGTTATGTCCTCAGGGCAATAGAAGCCATGAAGAGTCTGGGTCAGGGGAATGGCATCGGACGCGTGTTGCAGGGAGGTCTTTGGGAGGAGAATGGATGGGGTTGGAGGGGCCCACACTGGAAGCAGGAGGCGATGTAGTCCAAGCTTGAAGCAGAGTCATGGCATGGGGTTGGGGACAAGTGGCAGCTTGGCCACCATCCCTCCAGCACTCCCCATGGAGAAGAATGAAGATGCCACCTGACGCCTCCCAAGGTCAAACAGCTTGTAAACTATAACATGCTATGCTACTGTAAGGAGTTATTAGTACCATAATGTAGGTTGGATGTCAACAGACTGAGGTTGTATTTCAAGAAGTCTTGCCATCTCCTAACTTAAGTATCCCCTGAACTATATCAATATTTTATATTTATGGTGAATGTCTTTATTTTCAGCAGCAGGGAAATTACTAATTAACTACTTAACAATTGTGGAGACTTGGATCCTTTGTGTAAGCAAATGCACACTGACTTCATGGTTATGACCCTTGATGCAGAAAGAAGAGGAGCCAGTAATGCTTGACACTATCTTCATATTAAGAAAGAGAATGAGACTCAAAGTTTCTCTTAGGAAACCTTCTTAGAGGTTTGAGAATGCAACTAGGAGTCAGGGACCAAATTCTACCTTTGGCTCTAAATTTATCTGCCATAGAGGTTTGGAAGTAAAAACCAGCACTGTCATTGTCTTCACTGATATTCCACAGATGGAAATGGAACTCATTTCCATCACAATCAGTCCACGGTGTCTTCCTAGTTTCCTCGACAGGGAATAAAGTAAAACTGCAGGGAAGGTGATATCCCAATAATTAATTCATTAAGGCACGTTCCATCTCTCTGTCCTTCCATATAATAAACATTGACTTACTTCTTTTCAGATCACCATCAAAAGCTCTAGTTTAGGAGTGGGGAAAAGGAACCAAAGAAACTGACCTTAAGTGCCTTACAATCTCATTGGACAAACACCAAAAAATGTGAAAAAAATGACTTAGGAAGAATCCCACAGCAATGACTCTACATTTAAAAACACGTAAACAGGGACGTCCCTGGTGGTACAGTGGTTAAGAATCTGCCTGCCAATGCAGGGGACACAGCTTCGAGGCCTGGTCCGGGAGGATCCCACATGCCACGGAGCAACGAAGCCCGTGTGCCACAACTACTGAGCCCGTGTGCCACAACTACTGAAGCCCGTGTGCCTAGAGCCCTGCTCTGCAAGAAGAGAAGCCACCGCAATGAGAAGCCCGTGCACTGCAACGAAGACCCAATGCAGCCAAAAATAAATAATAAATAAATAAATTTATTTAAAAATAAGTAAATAAATAAAAATAAAAACATGTAAACAAAAATGCAAAAAATATAAAACAGCTTGCTAGGGTGGGTGCACAGTGGTTTAGAATTAGGAATACGATGTTGTCAGGGAATGTCTGTTTGTAAAGGAGGTAACGTAAACAGACCAGCTGGACCATCACAGGGGTTAACAAGGATGGGTCTTTTGTTCACTCACTGAACAAATATTTACTGAGTTCCTACAATGTGCCAGGCTCTGTGCTAAGTATCAATGTTGTCAGATGAATTGAGCCACAGACCTGGTCCTTCAAGAGCTCGCCCAGGGCGGTGGAGAAGGATGCTAACTCTTTATGGCGACGGTTGACTTGAAGACAGGAGTGTGATGATGACTGGGGTGTGACCATGGGACTCTGCCTGGGGGAGCCTAGAGGGAGATTTGCGGCTTGGTCTTTAAGGACAACGGAGGTTTTCCAGTGGCCAAGGGGAAAGGATGTTCCAGGCAGAGTGGGATGGGATGTTTGGAAGGGGGTGGAGTCAAGGTGGAGGCGGCTAAGCCCCTGAATAATGATGTCGAATAGGTGCTTCTCCTACAGGTTGGCTGAAGGATGAATTGGAGCAGAGATGCTTGGGGAACCCCTGCAACCATCCTGGTGTGAGGGCCAGGGTTAGGGTGTGATTGTAGAGACAAGCTGACAGGGCAGAGTTGAGAGTCCTGGCAGCACTTGGTGGCAGATTTGGTCTGAAAAGGCGGACAGTGAGGGGTGAAGGAAACCCACTTTCAATTCAAAGACAAATTACTAATTCAATGATTTTTATGTTCACAAAATTATTGTGATTCTCCAACATCACTATATAGAGCCACTTACAGTGAGGCTTTGATAGCAACAGAGGAGTGGAAAACCAGATGCGTAAGTGGGCCTGGAGCCATGTCCAAGGGCTTGCAGCACTTGAACGTGGGGGTGTTGCCTGCCAGCCCTGGCATGGCTCCGGTAGCTCTACGTGGAACAGGACCGCAGAGCACCAGGCTGAAGGGATGGGAGGGCCAGGCCGAGTCTAACACTCTGCTTTCTTGGGCCAGGGAGACTCATCTCCTGGTTGACTTGTATACCCCACATGACTTGGACTTCTGGATGTGGGGGATCAGCTACAACAATAGTATCTTATGGTCCAAAGAAGCTTTATGTTTCCCTCAAGTAGGCTGGCCTGAGGGGTCACGTGCTGCTCTAACTGGTGAAACGGCCCGTGTGTTTGTCACGTGGTCACTGCAGCTCCCACAGCAATACACCCATCCCTTTAATGTAGTTGTTCATTGCATTGCATTCTCATGATCTATTTATGTCTGTGAATTCTTCAAAGGCAAAGCTTGGCCTTAGGCAGCTCCCTATCCCCCAAAAGTTGCCCAGCATGCAGAAGGTGCTCAATATATGTTGAATTGAATACTGTTCTCTAATGAGATAATTATATTTTATCAGTGAAAAATATGTGCCATCAAAACATCTGTCATTCTCAATAATAAACTAAAATGCTAGCAGGGTCCAACACATGCCAATCACCTAGTTGGGTAGTTGGCAGCCTACCTATGATACTGGGGACTGTCACTGTGACTATACACTCTATGCTTGACACAGAGGAGGCTTTCAGTAAATGAGTGAACAAATGATGAATGAATGAACACTTTCACTTTGGAACCAAGAAGTGCTGACTCTCTCTGCCTCTGAAACACTGTTATCCAATGTTCATCTGTTCATCCAACAAATAGGTATTGAATGCCTACTATGTGCCAGGCACTGTTCTAGGTGTTAAGGATATAGCACTGGATAAAATAGATAATGTTCCTGCCCTCATCAGCTTACATTCTAGTGCCTGAATACATACAATACATGGGAAGAGGCAGAGTACTTTTTTTTTTTTGGCTGCACGGCTTAGGTGATCTTTGCTCCCCAACCAGGGATCAAACCTGGGCCCCAGCAGTGAAAGGGCCAAGTCCTAACCACTGGACCGTCAGGGAATTCCCAAGGTAGAGTACTTTTTGAAAAGTAAAGCCAGGAAAAGGAGGAAGGAGTCCAACGGAACTTTTAGGTACATGGGTTTGGAACTCTAACAGGCCTGGGGGGGTGACCCTTGCTCTACCACTTGGCAACCCTCTAATTGTTGGGTGAGTGACCTAACCTCTCAGCTTCAGCTTCCACCTCCATAAAGCCGGAATCATAATTCTTACCTTATACTACAGTTGTGAGCTTGAAATGAAAATGTATGTAAACCAGGCATACAGTATTCAACAAAGAGGAATTGGGACTATTATTTTTGAGTTTAGTAATGCTTTCTCATTCCTGACCCTGTCATAGGACCTGCACATGGACACAGGGATCTAGCATAGTATTTGGCACAGAGGAAAGAAAAACGTGATGTAATAATAGAAACACCAGCTGACATTTCACTGAGTGCTTACTCTACATGCGGCCCTTTACGGCAGGGTGATGTCATTTGGTCCTTGTAAGAGTCCTAGAGGGCTGTCATTATCCCCATCTCAGAGCTGTGGCAAGGAGAAGGTCAATAACGCACCCAAGGTCACAGAGGTACTGAGTGGCCAGGGTGGGATCTGATGCCACAACCTGCACCCTCAAGCACCACAGTGAACGGCTTACTTGCTCTGTACCGACTTTTCCCCACCAGCACCATGGCCCTGCCTGAGCACATTCACTCAGACCAGCAGGAGCAGAAAGGTCAGCTCTCACTGTCCATCCTGGATTTCAGCAAAGTAGCTTCCTGAGCCCGCCATATGCCGACACCCTCCAGCAGCAGCCCTACCTGTTATGTTGACCACGATGCTGCTGACCTTGGATATGCGGCTGGCTTCCACTTTGCACGTGTAGTTGCCGTTGTGCTCCACCGTGGCCATCACTGAGTACACGGCCTCGTTGCCGTGCCTGCTGTGTGCTACAATCGCCTTGTCCTTCTGGATTATGATTTCTGGAAACGACTGGGCCAGGTGCGTCACTTGAATGGTGCACTTGATGTGGAGATCATCCCCTTCTATGATCGTTCCCTTGGGGCTGATGTGGAACTTGGGATTAGAGAAGGATTCTACAAGAAGAGGACAAGCTGGTTGGATTCAGGTTCAAAGCTGGGTGAGGGGGGAAGGCACTTCCTCCCCTTTTCTGTTCCTTTTCACACCAACCACAGTTTTTCCTTATTAATTAAAAAAATTCAACCTTTCCTCTCAAAAACCTTAGCCTAGGCTGCTTTGATGCTCCCTCCCTTCTCACTCATTCTTGCATCTTCAGCCTTCTTCTTAACTTCAGTTCTCTAACTTTTTTGAGCTTCCCAAAGGCCAAACCATCTTCCCTAGATCTCACCTACAGAACTTTCTTCAAATGACCTCAGAAATAATCACAGCAGTAACAAACAGACTCTACCCCTGCCCACTAAGGATTTCCTAGGTAATTATCGCACCATTTCATGGACCTCTGGCATTTCAGCCTAGACATTCCATCGCTTTCCAAAGTGCAGCTTCATGGAAATGCATATTTAAATAACCGTATGCCCCCCAAAAGTGATTTCTAATCTATTCTACCTCTTTTTTAAAAATACTGGTTGTGACAGACTAAATTGATTTCATGACTCATGCAGTTTGAAAAACACTGCTTTAATAAAATATGGGTCAGATATTAGGGTGTCGGATCTTCAGGAGATGGTGAGAGAAATAGGGCCAGGCCTTTGTTTCCCACCAAAAAAACAGCAGTGCGTTAAGGGAGTATGTACACAGATTACAACTATGTAAAATGCAGATAAGAACATTAAAAAATGCCAAAAGTGAATTCAGAGTAATATAATACTTTAATATTCTTTTTTTTTTACTGTAAAGTCATTTAAATTCACAATAAAAAAGTATAATTAAAAAAAAGTCTTTTCCTGAGTAAAAGTCAAAAAGAGAGAGCATCTAACTAACTCCAGATGTACCAGAGATCTAAATGTGGAAGAAAAAAAAAAATTAAAGCACAGAAACAGTAAAAGAAAACATAGGTGCATTTTTTCTTTAATAATCTTGGAGTGTGGAGGAACTTTAGGTGTGAATCACAGAACTGGATACCGTACGGAAAAAAGATGCATAGATTTTTTTTGGCTGTGCCGTGCAGCTTGTAGGATCTTAATTCCCAGACCAGGGATCAAACCTGGGCCTATGGCAGTGAAAGTGCTGAGTCCTAACCACTGGACAGCCAGGGAATTCCCAAAAGATGCATAAATTTGATTAAAGATTAAAAGCTTCTTCATGGAAATAAAAAATAGGACACATGACAAACTGAGTAAAATATGTGCATAGTACCTGACAAAGAGCACATTCCTTTAATTTATAAAGGGCTCAAACAAATCAACCAGAAGCGGTAAATATGGGCAAAGTGTGTATGAACAGGCAGTTTATGGGGGCGGAAATGTAACAGACCAATAAACATAAAAAGCATACTCAACCTCACGGAAGACCAAAGAAATACAAATCACAGCAACCAATGATATATCACGGCACCTCAATCAGATTGTCAAAAATAACAAAACATTGATAATATTCTGTGTTGGTGAGGATGTGGGAAAATGGAACACTTTTGATGGAAATGTTCATCCATTTGGAGGAGCACTTTGGCAATATCTTTCAATACTGAAAATGCACAACACATTTGAATCAACAATTTGACCCATAAATAATAATAAAATACTCACAAAAGTACAGAAGGTATAAGTGTGTATAAGTATAAGCAAGATTGTCTTAATAGCAAAAAAGTGGGAAAATACCTAAATGTCCATCAATAGAAAATGAGGCAAATACATTAGGGCACAGGATTCCGGGTTGCCACTAAAATGATAAAGATCTGTATTTCGTGATATGGACAAAAGTCCATATATGTTATGGTTGTTGAAAAGAAGTTATAAGATAGAATGTTTGACTGGTCCTATTTTTTTGTAAAAACAAAGAAAAACAAGCAAAACTTGTGTGTGTACGTGATGAATGAGCAGAACAAGTCTAGAAGACCACACAAGGGTTTTCTCTGAGTACTGGTACTTACTATGAAGACTCACTTTATACTTTATATAGTACCATATTTTCTGAAAATTTAACCCACACCACATATTATAATAAGAAACATATCGTATACACAAAATACTATATATTATATATACATAATACTATATAGTAAATATATACACATAAATAAAGTATTATGCATACACAATGGGCAGAGGCGAAGTAAGGTACCCAAAGCAGAGGGTCGTTTATGATAAGCTTTAGGGCTCCTATCCTGAATACATTTGCGGCTCTCTGCAGTAGACTGTGCCTTCTCCTGATTCCTCCCTGCTTCACAACTGCCTCCCTCTCAGGTCACCGGGAGCTGCTGGTTGCCTAACCTGGAGCTCTGAGCTCTCTCTGTCCTGGACACTCACACCCAGGCTCCCCTCTGCTGTTGCCTTTCTCTCCTGAGAGCATTTCTCAGGTCACCTCATTTGTTTCCTATTTGTCCAATGTCTTGGGGATGGAAGGGTGGGTAGAAGAGTGGAGTCCCTCATCAAATGTGGGAGGAAGAGGGACTTCCCTGGGGGTCCAGTGGCTGAGACTCCACGCTCCCAATGCAGGGGGCCCGGGTCCGATCCCTGGTCAGGGAACTAGATCCCGCATGCATGCCGCAACTGAAAGTCCGCATGCCGCAACTAAAAAAGATCCCGCGTGCCGCAACTAAGACCCAGCGCAGCCAAAATAAATAAATAAATAAATATTTTTTAAAAAAAACAAAAACCTGGGCAGCAAAGGCTGAGGATCTGGCCCCCCTTCCCTCTGGATCCCCTCCAGACCCTACTTCCTGGTGTCTGATCCTCAATGGCTTAAAGCCATGGTTTCCAAACTGCAGGTCACACAAGGCATCATTTCAGGGAGTCGAAGCCAGTGCTTTAAAAAACTGAAAGAGAATAGAAAGAAAAATAGCAAAATGCATCATATATTAAGGTTAAGTGTTGTTGGGAAATATATATGTATATATATATATTTTTAACTGTGTCACAGTCAAAAAGTTTGAGAAACATGAAGTGATTAAGAACAGTCTTGAGACAGCAGTCCAGCCAGAAGGCCCCAGCCCCTTTCCAATTCTGGGCTCTCTCTCCCCAGACCAAACCAGCAAACCAGAAAGAATGATAAAAAGGAGAGTAGGACTCTGACCCCTCACGGTGACCAGTTCACTCCTGATGGATCTAGAAGGCTCCACGTGGGTCCCGGAAACGATCCTAGCTTGACATTGGAACCATATAGCCTGGTCTTGCTCCTCAACTGTGAATTTCAGCGTCACAAAATTCTGGTGCTGGGAAGTTTTTTCTCTTTTTTGCTTGACGCCTTTTACATTTAGTTCGAATTTTTCAACTGTGAAATGTATTGGAGCCTTTTCCTCCGGGACAGAGCAGTTGACCATCACGACCCCGCCTTCTATGACCTCCTTCTTGTCCAGCGTCACCCTGGGATCGGACACTCCTTTGGGGGAAGAGAAAGTCCATTAGTATGTTTGCTCCAGTGGCACAAGCGTCCCTCAGCTGAGTCACTGTGGCTGACCCATCTGAGGGTTCTTTTGTTTTGTTCCCAGAACCTCAGTGCTACCTACCAGGTAATTATTGAGCGAGTATGTTTCCAGCACCGTACCAGGTACTTTGAAAAATATAAAATATGTTTAAGATGTGGTTGGTGCTTTCAATGTTTATAACTCCATTGGGAAGGCAATCATCCCAACTGATACAGTTAAAAACAAAACAAAACAGCCAGTATTTATGGATATTATTGTGATTGTTGTTATAATTTATTGAATGCCTACCACAAGCTAGGATTGACTTTATATCCATGACCCGATTTTCTAATTCTCATAATAAAACTCTTGGGTGGGCAGGAAAGAGAAAATTATGCCCATTTTACAGATGAAGAAGGTACTACTCAGAGAGGTTCAAGACTCATCCACAAGCTCACAGCCGTCAAGCCCCAGAGCTGAGACTCGACTCCAGGTCTGTGTGACTCCAGAGACAGAGGTTGGGGGGTCAGGGGAGAGGAGGGAGGCGTGGCCTCTCAGTTCAAAAAGCAAAGCTGAAAATAACCAAGCATCAGAGTGTGTCACAGAGACAGCAGTCGGGAAAGGAGGAGGCCCTCTTTGCCTGGGGGGATCAGAGCAGATCCTAGAAAGGAATAGGGCCTGCGAGGAATCTTGGAGGAAGGGGGTTATTTGGACACACGAGGTGGGATGAGGGCTAAGGACAGGCATTTCAGGGCGCACTTGTGCATGGGGATCTGCTTGTGCCGAGGGATAGGAGTGGCTTTCAGGAGGGCCGTCCGGAGCCGAGGAAGGGCTGGAGGGGAAAAGACAATGGGTGGTGAGCCAAGGTCAGATCGGGGGAGCCAGGAGAGCCTGGCTGAGACTAGATGTCTCATCCAGGTCCCGTGGTCTGGGGATCATGAATTCCACCTTGGAGTCAGACAGACTTGCTTGTACCCTAAAACTGCCTCTTCCTGGATGTGCCACCTCCCCCAGTCACCTAAGACTCATGAACCTTTTTTCTTGACCCGCCCAGGTCAGAGATGGAGGGCTGTCCTCTTGAGAAGGAGATCTGTACTGCGTTCTCACCACTGCTGTTACTTCTGGTGGCAGCTGTTTGAAAAGGTGTTCCCCTGCCCCACACGAGCTCTGCAAGGGATGGGGTCATGTCTTATTCACGGTTGGGTCCTCAGCCTGGCTCAGAGTGGGCACTCGATAAATGGTTGATGAATGAATGAATTGCCTTTTGTCTACTTCAAAAACCTATCATAATAATCAAGAGTTGGACAGGCCAACTGTGGAGTCAGATAGATCTTGGTTCTCACTCTGGCTCTGCCTTCTACGGGACCAGTCCATCCAACCTCTCAGTGCCAGCAGCCACACCTGTACATGGGAGGGACCAGGCTTAACTGTCAGTGCGACTGCAGGAGGAAAACGCAACATGTGTAAAGCACTTAGAATCGTTTATCTCATGAGGGCCTGATAAGTGGTATTTCTTATTACTGGAGGTAACAATAGTATGAATGACTATTCTGATCACAGAAGTGAGCTCAAAAGTGCAGAAATGACAGTTATGTCAGCAGCTGTCAAGGAGGCACAGGGCTGAATTCACAAACTGTATCCATTAAATCATCCAAGATTGCCAGCGCATTTCTTTTCAACGTACATTTCCCAAACTCTTGGCCTGCCAATCTTTCCTCATCACTAACGTGAATACCGGTAGGACCTGTTGGCTCCTCCCCTGTCCGCAGTGGAGATGGAGGAGGGCTGGTCTGCATCTTTGTGGCTGTTGCCCCTGGTGACACAAAGGGATGTCTGGCCAGCCGTGCCCCGACAGACCAGAGGACGCCCGGGGGGAACTGGCCTGGGGGGTGATGCAGTCACGTTCTCCCATGTGAGCCTCAAAGCCTGACGGGAAGGCGGCCAGAGGTTGTATACTTTTGAAAGGAAAACGCCCCCAAACTCTTGCCCACTGGTTCTTCCTGCTTCTTGTTTGATGAAAGGGTTATTTCTTTCTAAGGATGGTCTGGGCAAGCACCTCTCACACAACGGGCCATTCATTCATCCAACACTCCATCGCTAAGAAGGCTTCATCTGCTATCCATTTAATCCTCAAAACAAAACAACCGGGACTTCCCTGGTGGCTCAGTGGTTAAGAATCCGCCTGCCAATGCAGGGGACATGGGTTCGAGCCCTGGTCCCGGAAGATCCCATATGCTGTGGAGCAACTAATCCTGAGCGCCACAACTACTGATCCTGCGCGCCTAGAGCCCGCGAGCCACAACTACTGAGCCCATGAGCCACAACTACTGAAGCCCGTGCGCCTAGAGTCCACACTCCGCAACAAGAGAAGCCACCGCACAGCAACGAAGAGTAGCCCCCTGCTCACCGCAACTTGAGAAAGCCCGTGCGCAGCAACGAAGACTCAACGCAGCCAAAAATAAATAAATAAATTTATAAAAAAAACCAAAAAAACCCAAAACAACCTTCAAGGGTACACATAGATTCCCAGTGATCTCTATTTTAGAGAGAGGACATGAAGACCTATCTTCAGGAGGTTGCAGAATTTGACTGAGGGGCACTCTGCTGGGTTGGCAACCTCTTTCTCAGCCTCTGCGCTTTCACTCTTACGCTACACCCCTTTTCTCTGTCCTTTGCCCCACTTCACCATCAAGCAAATTCCCACACAATCTTCTATATCTGGACCCAGTGTCCCTTCTTCCAGGAAGCCGTCCCTAACTTCACTAGGCAGAATTGTTTCCTCCCACCGCTGTGCTCCCAAGGCGCTCAGATCATATTACTACTGTTGGACGGCAATGATTTGTTTACATGTCTCTCTTCCCCACAGGACTGTAACTGCGTCCAGAGCTAGGACCTGTCTGATGCATTTTCATGTCTAGCACCTATTTTTTTTTCCTGACTTGCAGCCTTGGGACATGCTTCTTGAAGGAGTAAATCAATGAATGAATGGACAGATGGAACGCTATGACCCAAATTTCCCACAATGATATTTCTCTTGTTTTTCCATCTCTATTTCTACTTGCTGTTTTCAACTGTCTAATTTATTCCACAGTCATTTACTGAGTGCCTACTATGAGCCAGATTTTTGTTTGTTTGTTTGAGATACAAAAATAGACCAAACACCATCTCTTCCCTCAGGATCTCATAATCCAGAAGAACAGACAGATATGTGAGAAAGTTGCAATATCGAGTGAAATAGTAATTGCCGCTTCTTGGAAACTCATTGTGTGCTGGAAATTGCACTAAGCTCTTTACTAACAGGATATCTTTTAATCCCCTCAATAACTTCCTGAGCTCGGTAGTATTATTATCTCCATTTTACTGATGAGAATTTTAAAGTGTAGAGAGGTTAAGGGATTTGTCCAGATTGGAATCTAGGCAGAGTGACTGCAGAATCCAGAGTCAACACTCAGCCCCATGACCTTGATACAAACACCACTGAACGCAGAGAGAGCATAAGAGCTGTAAGGACTGGGGGAGATCAGTTTTGTTTGGGAAAGTGTCAGAGAAGAGATCGTTGAGTTGAGTGTTGAAGGAGAAATAGTTCACGAGGAGAAGAGATGAAGAGGGTATTCCAGGGAGAGAAAATAGCATGTGCAAAGGCATGGAGGTGAGGAAAAGCCCGGTGTACTGGGAGCAGGTCTAATGCCTGCATTTCCAGGTTAGGAAAATGTCAGGCAGATGAGTGAGAAGGATGACGGACGGGCAGGTAGGTCCGGTGTTACGACTCATTCAGTCAGCATTCTGGCTCCTGCATGTGTTCACGCTTCACCTGCCTGAGCTGTGTTCCATTCCAGGGACTCACCTCTCACCAACACCGGGTACTCCGCCGTCGTTTTCTCCTTGTTGTTCAGGATCACAGTGCATTTATATATCCCTGCGTCATAGACCCGGGCTTGGGGAATGAAATAACTCTCTGTGTTCTCCATGGAGGAGGCGTTGTGAAACAGCACGTCATCCTTATAGAACAGCACCTGGTGCTGAGGCTTGACACTCGAGGTGGTGCTGACATCCACGACGCACTGCAGGGTCAGGTTCTCCCCGTTTTGCACCTCCTGCTTCGGCAGGATCAGCATGTGGATGCTGTTGATGGTGAAAGCTAAAGGCCAAGGGAAGGAGAGCAGTCACACCAGTTATCTCAGAAACAACGTCACCACATCAGATTGGTATAATCACATCCATGCAGTATAGTGTCCAGGGGTCCCAGGTGAGTAGTAACTGCGTGTGGAGGGTCAAGCACGAGGCAGCTGATAGTAAGCTGCTCATATTCCCACCATGACAAGGTGGCAGCCTTCAGAGTGTGACAAATAAAACATGTCCATAAGATGTATGCAGCCTGTGAGCTGCCACATGGTGGCCCCTGGAGAGAGCATAGGATTCAAGCAGACAAACGTTCAAGTCCTGGCTCATCACTTACTGTGTGACCTTGGGTGATTAACCTCTCTGAGCTCAACTTTCTCATCTATAAAATGGGGTTATAATACCTACATAGTAAGTTGTTGTAAGACTTACAGAAGAGGAGCAGGAAATCACCTAGTGATTTCCTGGGTGTACCAGTGCCTGGTACACGGTAATTGCTTGATAAATGATGGCTACCACCATTCTGAAATCACATGCTCACGTCCAGGAACCGCTTCCCCAACTCCACTCCACCCACCCACCCCCGCATGACCAAGTTAGCAGAGTCTCAACTGGTGTTTTCTAGCTGATGAAGTCAGAAGCCTTACCAGATGAGTGAGAACTTGAAACCACTTTTTCTCATGCATCTTGCTTCCCATTTTTGCTTTGGCTGCTAAGAAGTATAAGCCCCAAATTTTACCTCTAGCAACCTTTGGGATGCATTTTTCTGTGCTAAAAGAGTCACAGTTTTATTTGACTGCCATACTTTCCTCTCATTCTGATTTCCTTATTTATTTTATCCTATTGAACAATAATACATACTTTTTATAAGTGGTCCCAAATCATTTTACAAACAAAAAAAGGTACAGCAAGGTAGCTGGCCAGAGATACTGGCAAAAAATCGTCTTTCCTTCTCTCTCTTTTAATAACGCCAAAATGTTTTTGAACACCTTAGAATTTAACTTGTCTATAATATGTCTCAGGTTTTAAACTGAATACAACAGTCCATCCTTGTGCCTTTTTTTCTGAGCAATTAATTTAACAAAAAACGGCATCTGATTAGTCATGAGATGAAACAAGATGATTAAATTTATTTCTTACAGCAGTAATCTTTAGAATTCCCTTTTCTGTCTTTCTGCATTCCATATTAGCTCCTGGTCTGAGGAGCTTCCTGGGTGAGCTCTCGGAACAGAAGTTTCTTTGAACCATGTTTAGTTTCCCATAGATTAATACGTTCCCTTCCCAGGTAGGGACAGGCAAGTCTCCCTACTCCTTCAGTACCTCCTTCTGCATTTTAAGCCACGCTGTTCAGTACAGTGATTCTATCAGGAGTTGGTAAAGAGCAGAAGATGAGTGCAGAGTCAGCCTTCCTGGGCCAAATCCCATCTCTGCTCACAAACTGTGTGGCTTTTAGTGAGTTACTGAGCTTCTCTGAGCCTCAGTTTGTTTATCCATAGAATGGACATAAGAACAGTAAGTGTAAATGGGAACCTGAGTTTAAGTTCTTGGAGCACAGTTCCTGGCACAGATGAATTGCTTGCAAAATGTTAGCTAGATTCTGTCAGTCACAGATATAATACCAACTCTTCAGCCTTGAGGTCTCTAAAGGTCTTTCTTGAAATCATATTTCTAGTCAATTTTTTCAGAAAAAAAAACCCAACAATTTTTTAATTTCCCAGGTGAATTACAGCAACTTCTCCAGACTCCTGGCGTTAGTCATCCCACTGTGTTGGGCTACTTTTCATTCATCATCCTGAATGAAATGCATACCCATGGTTGGTACACCCCAGACTGGGACACAGAACTGGGTACAGGAAGAAAGCAAGTCAGGCACACCCGGTCCAAACCTCTGATCCCACAGTCATTAGCTGGGTGCCATTGGGAGTTACTTAACCTCTCCAGGCTACCACCTCTCCTCCTATAAAGTAGGAACACTAATACTTGCCTTCCCTGGTACTTTAATCTTGAACAATGACGAAACCAAGGTTGCTGAGAGCACTGAAGGGGCAGGTTTGTATTGCCCGATGCCTGGTCCCTGATTGACACCTCCCTCCTGCTTCCTCAGCACCATTCATTCAGCAGACATTGAAGGGGGCGTCTCTGTGCCAAGCACTGCACCCAGTAGTGGGAGTTCAGAGAAGGGTAAGATTGGCACAGTTTCTGCCCACCTAGAGCTCACAGTCTGCATTTCACAGTTCTTCCCTACTCCAGGCCTTCCAGCCTCAGCGCCAGCCCTGCCTGGGTCTCCTACCGACCATCCCTAGGGAGCTCTACCACTGTTTAACAATTTTAAAGCAAACTTGGCTAAAGCATCAGGTAGCGGTTTTTTGGAGAGGATGATGTGCGCTAACACAAGAGGCTTCCGCCTGCCTTGCTTTTCTAAGCAAATCTAATATACATCTGCTTAATAAACTAATGCAGCTGATTCACTGGTAGGAACCACACACTTCCATGGTCAGCTGGAGCAGACAAGGAAGAAGAAAGGAAGGCAGGACATGGGATTTCCCGGACGGTCCAGTGGTTAGGACTCCGCACTCCCACTCCCACTGCAGGGGGTACGGGTTCGATCCCTGGTTAGGGAACTAAGATCCCACATGCTGTGCAGTGCGGCCAAAAGAATTAAAAAAAAAAAAAAAAAAAAAAAGAAGGCAGGACAGGAGAAGGAAAAGCATTTTTTAAAATTATTCAAGATACAGGGCTTCCCTGGTGGCTCAGTGGTTAAGAATCCCCTTGCCAATGCAGGGGACACGGGTTCGAGCCCTGGTCCGGGAAGATCCCACATGCAGCAGAGCAACTAAGCCCACGCGCCACAACTACTGAGCCTGCGCTCTAGAGCCCGCGAGCCACAACTACTGAGCCCGCGTGCCACAACTATTGAAGCTCATGCACCTAGAGCCCGTGCTCCACACCAAGAGAAGCCACCGCAGTGAGAAGCCCGAGGGCACCGCAACGAAGAGTAGCCCCTGCTCACTGAAACTAGAGAAAGCCCGCACGCAGCAACGAAGACCCAATGCAGACAAAAATAAATAAATAAATACATTTATATTTAAAAAAAATTATTCAAGATACAGATCCCAGCTCATTGACTTGATGCAACAGAACAGCAGCCTAGATTTTATCACCACGACCACCACCCTTCTGGTATCCAGCCTTCAAGACGGGCCCCCTTGCCTTCTGCTATCACACCCACATATGGTCCCTTCCCACATCAGACCAGGGTTGGTCTTATGACCAGCTAGTAGGTGACTTTTGAGATTAGTTTATAAAAGACATTGCACCTTTCATCTTGGTCACTCTTTCCTTTTCTGGGATCATTCACCCTGAGCAAAGCCGGCTGCCATGTCATAAGCGCCCCTATGGAGAGGCCCACATGGTAAGGAACAGCCTCATGAGTGGGCTTAAAAGCAGATTCCCCAGCGTCAGACAAGCCCTCAGATAACTGTAACCCTGACAAACATTTTATCTGCAATCTCCTGACAAACCCTGAGTCAGAACCACCCAACTAAGCCATTCCCAGATTCCTGACCCTCAGAAACTGTGAGATAAGAAATTGTTATCTTAAGCCACTAAGTTTTGGGATAATTTAAGGAGCAATAGATAACAAACACACCGCCCAACCTTCAAAAATCTCTACCTGACTGATGTAGAGAACAAACGTATGGACACCAAGAGGGGAAAGTGGCGGGGGGGGGGGCGCTGGTGGTGGTGTGATGAATTGGGAGATTGGGACTGACATGTATACACTAATATGTATAAAATGGATAACTAATAAGAACCTGCTGTATAAAAAATAAATAAAATAAAATTCAAAAATTCAAAAAAAAATCTCTACCTGATTATTAAGATAATATGGAAAATATTATCCTCTTTGTGAATAAACTTTCCAGGAACAGCCAGTAGTGAGACCTGTGCGTAGGTCTCACTATTTACACGACAGAGTGATTGCTACAACCCGGGCCTCGCGGAGGTTCACAGATGGGTGTCAGGGGGCCCATGAACCACCTCTGATTATATGCAAGTATGCGTTTCTCTGGAGACAGGACCCAAAACGTTCAGAACTGTAATGGAAGGACGGGGTTGTAGAATAGCCTAAAGAGGCCAGATCTTTTCAACCTGGAGAGATGAGGGGCTGATGGAGACGATTCAAGTAACAAGGTCACCACAGCACAGATAAGGCACCTAGGGACCACAGCGCCAAATCCCCAGATCTTAAAACAAAGGGACCTGCTTCCCTCTACCTCAGGCTACCGGCCAGAGGATGCTGACGCTCCAGGGAAGATGAGGCATCGTGAGTCAGCCAGCCACTCGGCCGTCAGCCTGGAAATGACTCAGAAAGAAAGGGGGGAGTGGGTAGAGAAGGAGGGGCCCCCCGTCATTGTCAGGAAAATCCGGGGAGCCATGAAGCATGGAGGCCCTGATGAACTGCGGTGCTCAGCATGGAGTGTGCTGACCCAGCTCATCTGAATCTCAAGCACCTCCAAGTTCAGTTCGAGTCCCTTTCAGTGAGACATTTCTTGAGCACCTGTGTCAGGTGCTGGGATCACAAGGTGAATAAGAAAGCATCCCTGCTGTCCTAGACTGTGCAGGCTGGTGGGGACCCAGATAGCTGGAGTACAATCATGTAAGCACCAGGAGGAAGGGTTGCCCAGGAGAGGCCAAGGGAAGCCTGAAGGAAGTGACTCCTGAACTAAGCCTTGGACCAGGACAGGAAAGGGTGGTGGGGTGCTTGGGGCAGGAGAACAGCATGTACCAGGGCACAGAGGCATGAGAAATCAATGCATTCTGGGCGCCGGTGGTTACAGGAGTCAGAGTGTGAGCCTGGAGGGTCCAGGGGGCCAGGTAGGAGGGGGCAGAACAGAGAGCCTTGCCCACTATGCTGACAAGCTGGGCCCTGTCCTGAGGGTCTTGCGGGGGAGGCAGTAACAGGATGACGCTGGAGCTTTAGAAAGATCACTGTGGGCTGGGGGAGACACTAGAGGCCTGTAACAACCTGGACGATGGTTCAGGTGAAAGCTGATGCAGCCTCTGCTCAGGCAGATGCAGTGGTGCTGAGGGGAAGGGGTGGACTTGAGAAATATTTAGTGTAAGCAAACGGACTTGTTTTTTGGGGTGAAGAAAATGTTCTGGGACTAGACAGAGGTGATGTTTGCACAACATTATGAACGTACTAAATGTCATTAATAATAACATTTGTAATATGTATTTTACTTGTTTGATTGGCTACGGGGATTGAGGCAAAGAGTGGAAGATAAGGTTCCTGGATTAGGTACCCAGGGGGATATGGGTGCTGCGGACTGACGGAGACAAAGCCAGAGAAAGATAAGGGCGGAGACAAAGTCGTGGTGGTGCAGCTGGTTTGAGAGGCCCGGGGGACCACTAGGAGGAGATGTCAACCACTGGCCCCGTGGGAAGCTTGATGGTCAGGGCAGTGGCCAGAGTTGGAGTGGACTAGAGGGTGGGCATGTGGAGGTGTACAGAGCTGGGGGGTTGAGCTTCAGAGAGGATGAGACCCTGGGAAAGTCCAAGTCTCCCGGGGGGAAAAAAGGACGGTTTGTCAGAAAGGTGGGAGAACACCAGGGAAGAAGGTCTACGAGGCCAAAGAAAGAGGCTCTGTGCTAACACCGGAGTCCCGAAGGCTAAGGGCTGGACATGTTAATGGCATCTATGAGAGGGTTCTAGTAGCAGGGAGGCGTGGGGGCCAAAGCCAAACCTGCTAGGTAGGGGCGCCTGAGAGGTGAGGAAGCGGAGACGGTGATTAGAAACCAGGCTTCGGAGAAGTTTGAGTGAGGAAGGGAGTGGATAGATAGTGGGGCACAAGATAAACGGTGGGGGGCAGGGGGGATTGTTTGTGATTTTTCTTTTTCCTAAAAAACCAAGAGCTACCAATCATGCTTGTAGACTGAAAGGAAAGAAAAGATACTAAAAGTGGGGTGGAGGCTGCATAAAGACAGCGTGAGATCCTGGGGGAGGAGGGTGATGCCAGGGATGGGCTCGGAGCCCAGGTGGACAGGCTGGCCCTGCCCCACCACAGGATAGACACGGCCTCTGAAGCCAGGAGGGAAGTCAGGAGGACGGGTGGGGAGGAAGATAAGCCTGAAGCCGGGGCAGGGCGGGAAGTGGAGGGAGTTCCCTCCAGACAGCACTGTGTTCTAGGTGAAGAGGGAGCTGAGGTCATCTCCTGAGACTGGCCGGCTGGGGTTGGGCGGGGGCCCGAAGTAAAAGGAGAGGAAGGGCCAAGGCGGACCAAGCACCTCAAGCGTGGAGTAGGCCACATGGAGCAGGCTGGCAGGTCGTGCACGTGCAACGCGGTCCTGGGTGGCCTGAGGAATGCGAGACCTGGGTCCCAGCCCCACTCTGCCAGCACCCAGTGGTGACCTTGCACAGGCACCTTGTGTAAAACAGGGCAGAAGCCTGAGGAGGGAGTAGGAGAGCCTCCCGGCTCTGGGTCCTGCAGCTCTGAGGTCTCCCCTGAAGGTACAACCTGGGCAGGGAGCGATTTACTTCCCCCTGAGGTGGGGACGAAGAAGGGAGATTGGAGCAAGAGAAGCAGAAGCCCAGAGGCACAGGTGCTGGCAGGGTGGGGGATGGGCTAGAGCAAGGACACAGGGCTGGAGTGGACAGAGAGAGGGAGGTGCAGGAGCCATGAGGGTGGGTGAGCTAGGACCACAGTAAACCATTATTTACTAATCACCGCATGCTGGGCTGGCACGTCACCTCTTTTTATCTAATCTCATCTCACACTGATGCATCACCCTCATTTTCCAGATTGGGAAAAAGGCTCAGAAAGACAGAGTAACAGTGGCTTTAAAGATCAGAGTCAGGCCTATGGCTCCAGGCTCTGGACAATCGGGTTTTGGGAAGGGGAGGTTCTGGTGCTGATGTCCTGCTATCCGGCTCTTTTTGGACAAGTCGGTTGTTTCTCTGAGGTGCAGAGATATCATCAGTCAATTAGGTTGCTTATGAAGATAATGGACATCCTGCCTCCATGGGTTGCCACGGGGATCAAACACCCATCGAAGCACATGGACACACGCACAGGAGACCCGCCAGACCGGCTTTGCTAAGTAGCCAGCACGAGCCCTCTCCGTGCAGAGCTACTGCTCCAAGCCTTGGCTCAACAAACCAGTCACCCACACACATCATCTCCAAATAGCTGTACAACTGTCTGCAACCCAGTCACCCCGATTCTGTGTGGAATGAAGTGACCTCTGACAAGGGGATCCTGTTCTGTGGGCTCTCCCTCAATTCATCCCCCAGACCCAGCCCAGTCCCCTCCTTCACACGGTCCAGATGAAGCAAAACAAAACCTGCTTATCTATTTGTGTGTGTGTGCATGTGTGTGTGTGTGTGTGTGTGTTGCACTGCTGTGCAGCATGCGGGATCTTAGTTCCCCGACCAGGGGTCGAACCTGTGCCCGCTACAGTGGAAGCATGGAGTCCTAACCACTGGACCACCAGGGAATTCTCCAAACCTGCTCATCTTAATGATTCAAAATTAGCTCTAAAGTGGATGACAGACCAGATTTCAAAGACAGGCAGAAGCCCCACTTCCCATGCCCAAGCGCAAAATATTGCAGATATCGTCGTAGCCTCATGGGTAGGTGGGAAATTATATCTAATCTGTTTTGGATCATTTAGAAGAAAAAAAAGTCACAACAACAATTTAAACTATGTTCTGACTTTGGGACTTCCCTGGTGGTCCAATGGTTAAGAATCCGCCTTCCAGTGCAAGGGACACGGGTTTGATCCCTGGTTGGGGAACTAAGATCCTCAACTAAGCCCGCACGCCACAACCAGAGAGAAGCCCCGGTGCCGCAAGGAAAGATCCTGCATGCCGCAACTACGACCCGATGCAGCCAAAAATAAATGAATAAATAAAATATTTTAAAAAATAACTAAATAAACTAGGTTCTGACTTCATGAATTTAACAAACTGATTATATCTCATTTGTGAAGAAACAATCAGGAAAAAAAAAAAGAAACAATCAGGGATAGGGTAGAATATGAAAAAAAGAAATTTATGGTAGAACAACAAAAAACAAATTATGGAATCACTTTCTTATCACCCTCCCCACCAATCCTAACAAAGAGCAGTTCACCAGGATCTAGAAAATGGATGCTACTTCTAGAACATGCTGATTAAAACTTGGCTTAGAATAAGTGTTTTGTTCCAAAACCTTCTTTAAATGCAGAAAGCAATCAGCTTTAGCTGACAATTTGAATATGTTTCTGAATTGTTATAAACATTAAACCCAAGCAATTTGACGTGAGTTTTAAGAGTCACAGGTAGGAATTCTACAACTTACGGTTTTCTTGACCCTCAAGGCTTGAACCTGGAAAAGATAGGAGAAATATGTTGATTTCACGAGCTTCAATTCTCATGAAGTTTAGGTGATGTGGGAAGAGAGTGAAAACTCACAGAGGAGAAGTGTCAGCAGGACTCGGAGCCACATCGTGCCGCCCCGGGCCCACCAGAGCCGCATCCTGAGAGTGAGCGAAGGCTTCGGGCGGTTAGTTCTGCTTTTGCGCCATGCCCCGGAGGCAGAAGGCACTTCCCACGTGACGGAGGTGAGAAACCTGCCCCGTGAAAAGCAGAGACCCCTTTGGGAGCTTCTCCAGGCGCCGCGGACAGACCGGCCGTGGCGCTGGTCAGGTAATGGCGGCCATGCTGGAAACCAGGAACAATGCCTGGGCGGCCTCATATCGCCTCAGGAAATGACTGGCCTTCCTGAGAGGCCACCGGGCGCAGCTGCTTTGTTTAGTTTGTTTAGAGGGAAAAAAAAAAGGCACAAGTGACATTTGCCTCAGCACTCCTGACCCTCCTTGCGTCTGGCCTGGATTTGGGGGCCCCTTCTCATGGCAGCCTGAGAGGGTTCCTCCCTCTCTCCGACCTCCCCGCAAAGGGCTTCTCTCCCTGG
The DNA here is from genome assembly GCF_002837175.3 of Physeter macrocephalus. Lineage (NCBI taxonomy): Eukaryota > Metazoa > Chordata > Mammalia > Artiodactyla > Physeteridae > Physeter > Physeter macrocephalus. The sequence goes on from NC_041227.1 coordinate 121,138,082, forward strand.
ACACTCACCAAACCTCTGTTTCTCCTCTGGCCCCTCCAAGGGGGCTCTTTCCACACAGCCTAAGCCTGGACCTCCTGCCTTTCCTGACAAAGGCATGGAGAGGGCTGACGTTTTCAGAAAATTGCAGGTTTGTCAGGGAGACCCTGTAATGGCTCTCCCCATTGCCCTCCAGAGAAAGTCAGTTTCCAATCCTGCACGATCCAGCCCTTACTTACCTCTCCAGCCTGGTCTCTCACCTCTTCCTTCCTTGCCCCTACATTCTGGTTGCTAGAATTTATAGTTCCCAGAACACATCACATGTCTGTGAATTTGCCAATGCTCTTCCCCTGCCTGGAGTACCCTTTCCCCTCTCCTTTTCTGGCAAATTCCTACCCATTCATCATAACTCAGTTTAGGCATCAATCCTCTAGCATCGTACCCTGTCTTCCCCACACTGAGCTGCCCTTCCTCTGGGCCCCCTCACCTCCCTAGTCTTCCTTTGTCAGACACTTTCTACCATGTGCCATAATGGCTGCTCCTCCCCCAAGTGGACTGCTGGCTCCATGATGGTGGGACAGTGCCTGGTACCTAGTAGATGACCAAAAACATTAGCAAAATGGGTGACTGAAAGAGGACAAGTTAACTGTATTGTCTGAATTAGATGATCATTGCCTTGGGGTCACTGTGCTGCTTTCTGAAATGCTACCCTTGAATACCGTCACATGGTAAAGCTAAGTCATATCTGAACTGGGACCAGAGAAACCAAAGACTTCTCTGCCTCAGGGCAAGTACCAAGAAGTGGTGGCTTCCAGCTAGAGAACAATACCTCTCTGTGATCTACAGTTCAATGGAAGTTTTGATAAGAGCTGTTAGAGAGCAATGCATGAATAAAGGAATTTTTTTCTTTTTTTTTTTTTTTTTTTTTTGTGGTATGCGGGCCTCCCTCTGCTGTGGCCTCTCCCGTTGCGGAGCAGAGGCTCCGGACGCGCAGGCCCAGAGGCCATGGCTCACGGGCCCAGCCGCTCCGCGGCATGTGGGATCCTCCCAGACCGGGGCACGAACCCGGTTCCCCTGCATTGGCAGGCGGACGCGCAACCACTGCGCCACCAGGGAAGCCCAATTTTTTTCTTTTTTACTCTTTACTTTTTTACTTTTGTTTTTTTACCTTTGTTGTTTTGTATTTTCCATTCCCCACTGTAAACTATCTCCTTTGGCAACCTACTGGAAATTACCCCCACCAGCTACCAAATTTTGATTTGGCAGGAAAAAAAAGGAAACGCCCTGAGTAATAAAATAAATGTTGGTTTCAAAGGTAACTTTTACAAACTGTAGAGTAAGCAACTTTTGCTTCTCAAAGTGACATTCAAGCCATACTGATAAATGTCCCACCGCATGGCCCTAAGTTCCAAAGTAAACTTCTAAAAATTAGTCATTGTTTCGTCCACAATGCTAGTACTTTTAGACCAGGAGAAAATAAAGCTTTATTTCAAAAATGTGTTAATGTTTCAAAAGAAAAGTGGAAAAATTATATCCCACCACTTACACTGTGCACCAGAATAAATTCCAAATGGAACAACCATCTGAAGGTACAAATGAAACATAAAAGTTCTAGAAGAAAACATAAAAGAATTCCTCATGATCTTGGGCAAAGGCTGGTTTAACTATGACTTAAAATCCAGAAGTCATAATATGAAAGACTGATAAATTATACTCCATGAATAAATGTTCTGCTTTGCCCCCCACCCCCAAAAAAAGTTCAGTCAAGAGAAAAACTATAAACTGGAAAAAATATTTGCAACTCACATCATAGACAAAGAGCTAACCTCTCTGATATGTAAAAAGCTCTCAGAAATCAAGAAGAAAAAGATCAACAACACAAAAGGAAAATGGACAAAGGAAATGAACACATAGATAACATAATATAAGAAAAGTTACCTGAAATTTATTTTTTAATTTTAATTTTAATTTTTTTTGGCCATACTGTGCAGCTTGTGGGATCTTAGTTCCCTGGCCAGGGATTGAACCTGCGCCCTCAGCAGTGACTGCTCAGAGTCCTAACCACTGGACCACCAGGGAATTCTCAGAAAAGGTATCTGAAATTTAGAAATAGGCAAAAAGGATTACACTGTATTCTTTCAATACAGTACTGGGCATTGACCAGCAGGCTCTGCTAGGGATTACCTGACTCTCTAAGGGTACATAAATCTTTGTTTGAATTGCTACTTACTATTGACTATTGTCAGTAAAGGTAAACATTCACTTAGGTAAAGTTGATAGCAATGCAAAAGATTCTTGTTATCTGTAGTGGGTGGTGGAAAAGGGCAACTAGGAATTTTTCATTGTAAACCTTTCTGTACTTTTTAGTTCTTAAGTTATGTGACTTTTTATCTTTTATTTTTGTATTATCTTTTACATTTTTAAGAAATTGAAAAATTTAACAGCTTTATCGAGGTATAATTGACATACAATAACTGCACATATTTAAAATTTACAATTTGGGAATTCCCTGGCGGTCTAGTGGTTAGAACCCTGCACTTTCACAGTGGAGGGCCGGGTTCAATCCCTGGATGGGGAACTAAGACCCCGCAAGCCACTGGGTGTGGCCTAAATAAAGTTACAATTAGAAAAGTTTTGACATGTGTGTACCCCGTGACATGACCACCACAATTAAGAAAATGAATATATACATCACCCCCAAAAGTTTCCTTGTGCCCCGCTGAAACAGGAGGGAAGCAGGCAGGGCACAACCTTTAAAAGAATGACATAGCCTGAGGACACAACATAAACTGATTAGAACCAAACAGGTCCAAGACAGCAGACAAGTCGACTTCCACTAGACCTTGAGCTTCAGTATACCTCACTGTAACACATCAGCAAGCTAAATGACACACCCACAGGCACCATGACAGTTCCAAGGCTGACCATAAGGGTCAAAAAGTGGGTGGTAGCCCAATTCCTGGAAATCCCCACTCCTTCCCCAAAATAGCTGGAATACTCCTCCCACTTATTAGCCTATATAATTATCCACCCCTATAAAAACTGACAAACCCCATACCCTGGTGCCTTTCTCACCTTTTGTGTTTCTCTCTGAATAAATCCACTTCTTTCTTATCATTTTGTCTCTCGCTGAATTCTTTCTGCAATGAGACATCAAGAACCTGAGCTTCATTAAGTCCTGAGACCAGGTGTGTAATCTCAGTTAACAGACCATGGATTCAAGTCCCAATCTGAGCTACATGGTTTCACCTTTGCAATCCTTTCTTCCCTGAATCCCTCTCCCCACAGCCACCACCCCCTATGCAAACACCGATCTGCGTTCTGTCACTATGGGTTAGTTTGCATTTCTAGAATTCTATTTAAATGGACTCATACGGTATGTACTTTTTGTTGGTTTTTTTGGTCTATCTTCTTTCAATCAGCATAATAAGTACTTCCTCATTTTTATTGCTGAGTAACATTTCATTGCATGAAAATACGGGTTTGCTTATTCACCTATTAATGGACATTTGGGTTGTTTCCAATTTTGAACTAATACAGATAGAGCTGCTATGAACAAGCCTTTGTCCGGACACATACTTTCATTTCTCTTGCATAAATACCTAGGAGTGGAATGAATGGTATAAGGTAGGTATATGTTTAGCATTTTAAGAATCTACCAAACTGATTACACCATTTTACATTCCCACCAGCAATGTAAGAGAGTTCTAGTTGCTCCACATCCTCATCAACACTTGGCAGGTCAAGCTTCTCAATTTTAGTCATTCTAGTGGGGAGCATAGTGCTTTCTTATTATGGTTTTAATTTGCATTTACCTAATGACTAATGACATTGAGCATATTTTTATGTGCTTATTTGCCATTTAATGGGTCTATTAAAATCTTTTGCTCAGTTATTAGCTAGGTTGCTTGTTTTCTTAGTGTTGTGCTTTTAGAATTCTTTATATATTCTGAATATAAGTCCTTTATCAATTACATAATTTGCAAATATTTCTCCTAGTTTGTGACATGTCTTTTTATCTCCTTAATGGTGTCTTTTGATAAGCAGAAGCTTTAAATTTTAAAGAATCAAATCCAATTTATCAATTTTTCCATTTATGCATCATTCTTTTGGTGTCACATCTAAAAAATCTTTGCCTACCAAAGTCTCAGAAATTTTCCCCAATGTTTTGACATTTTGATCTATTACCTATTTTTTAATTAAAAAAAAATATTTATTTATTTAATCTATTTTTGGCTGTGTTGGGTCTTCGTTGCTGGACATGGGCTTTCTCTAGTTGTGGCGAGCGGGGGCTACTCTTTGTTGAGCTGCATGGGCTTCTCATTGCGGTGGCTTCTTGTTGTGGAGCACGGGCTCTAGGCATGTGGGCTTCAGTAGTTGTGGCACGTGGGTTTGGTAGTTGTGGTTCACAGGCTCTAGAGCACAGGCTCAGTAGTTGTGGTCCATGAGCTTAGTTGCTCTGTGGCATGTGGGATCTTCCTGGACCAGGGCTCGAACCCGTGTCCCCTGCATTGGCAGGTGGATTCTTAACCACTGTGCCACCAGGGAAGTCCCTATTATCTATTTTGAGTTAACTTTTGTACATGATGCAAGGTGTGGATCAAAGTTCTTCTCCTTTTTTTTTTTTTTGCATGTGTATGTCCAATTGTTCTAGCATCATTTGTTGAAAAGACTATCTTTTCTCCAGTGAATTCTCTTTGCACCTTTGTTGAAAATCAGTTGTCCATATATGTGGACATATATATATTCTGGAGTCTCTATTCTGTTCCATTGATCTATTTATTTACCCTTATGCAATATCACACAGTTTTGATTTCTGTAGCTTTAAAATATATCCTGAAGTCAGATAGTGTTAGTAGTCCTCAAACATTTTTCTTCCTTTCCAGAGTTATTTGGACTATTCTAAACCCTCTGCCCTTCTATATCATTTTAAAAATCAACTTTTCAATTTCAACCAAAAAAACCCTTCTGAGATTTTGATTGGAATTTCATTGAATCTATAAATCAATTTGCAGAGAACTGATGACTTAACAATACTGAGTATCTGACCCATGAAAATGGCATATCTCTCCATTTATTTAAGTCTTCTCTCAGCAATGTTTTATAGTTTTTAAAAAAATAAATTTATTTATTTAATTTATTTATTTTTGGCTGTGTTGGGTCTTCGTTGCTGCGTGCGGGCTTTCTCTAGATGCAGCGAGCAGGGGCTGCTCTTCATTGCAGTGTGCAGGATTCTCATTGCGGTGGCTTCTCTTGTTGCAGAGCATGGGCTCTAGACCCATGGGCTTCAGTAGTTGTGGCTCACGGGCTCTAGAGCACAGGCTCAGTAGTTGTGGCACACGGGCTTAGTTGCTCCATGGCATGTGGGAATCTTCCCCCACCAGGGCTCGAACCCATGTCCCCTGCATTGGCAGGTGGATTTTTAACCACTGAGCCACCAGGGAAGCCCCAATGTTTCGTAGTGTTCAGTATATTTTTCATTATAAACCTTTGTGTCCTTTTTAGTTTTTATTTTTATTCTTATTTTATTTTATTTTTTGTGTGTGTGGTATGCGGGCCTCCCTCTGTTGCGGCCTCTCCCGTTGTGGAGCACAGGCTCCGGACGCGCAGGCTCAGCGGCCATGGCTCACGGGCCCAGCCGCTCCGCGGCATGTGGGATCCTCCCAGACCGGGGTGCGAACCCGGTTCCCCTGCATCGGCAGGCGGATGTGCAACCACTGTGCCACCAGGGAAGCCCCCTTTTTAGTTTTTAAATCATGTGAATGTATCAGGGTGTTGGAAATCACTTAAAATGGCTGCTGTAACCACTCCACCCCAGCCCAGCCGGTATTGCAGGGTGACCTGTGCTGAGGCCCCAGAGTAACATCAACACGGGGCTGGTCCTTCACAGGACTTGTGGATCCTCTTGGAAGAGCCTCCCTTGTCATTCTCCTCAGGTTTGTCTGTCTGTCTGTCTCTCACTCTCTTTCCAGGGGAACCACTCCTTCTAGTTCTCAAGGAAATCTCTTCCTTCTCTCTTATGACTTGACTGTGAGATAAGAACTGAAGCATATATTCTCCATCATTTATTTTATTCCTTGAAAAGATCATCATGCTCCTTATTCTTCATTGGTAAAGTAAGAATGTCTTATTAAAAGTTTAAAAAGTACAAAAGGATTTTTTTTTCCTATTTCACCTTTTTAAAAATAGGAAATCAAGTGGCTTTTTATATGTGTGCGGCCCCCACATATCTTCCCCTTCCTTCTTGTGGTTCTTAATGGATTCCTTGATTGGGGAAAAAAAGAAAAGAAAAAAGGTTCCGCATAACTATTTCAGCTTCTTGGTAACTAAGCAAGGAACTGACTCCTACCTTGCCAGGGATGAAGACCCCAGGAATGCCCACCAGGCAGAACAAGCTCACCCAGGGCCCTATTTCTTTTTTCTTCTTTTTTTTTTTTTTCCGTTACGCGGGCCTCTTACTGTTGTGGCCTCTCCCGTTGCGGAGCACAGGCTCCGGACGCGCAGGCTCAGCGGCCATGGCTCACGGGCCCAGCCGCTCCGCGGCATATGGGATCCTCCCGGACCGGGGCACGAACCCGTGTCCCCTGCATCTGCAGGCAGACTCTCAACCACTGCGCCACCAGGGAAGCCCCAATTTATT
>NC_041227.1:121144847-121148762 GCF_002837175.3 Physeter macrocephalus
GCGGGCCTCTTACTGTTGTGGCCTCTCCCGTTGCGGAGCACAGGCTCCGGACGCGCAGGCTCAGTGGCCATGGCTCACGGGCCCAGCCGCTCTGCGGCACGTGGGATCTTCCCGGACCGGGGCACGAACCCGTGTCCCCTGCATCGGCAGGCGGACTCTCAACCACTGCGCCACCCGGGAAGCCCTCAGGGCCCTATTTCTACCACAGTACTGCTCTCTTCTCCTTCTTCTCAGCCGAAGGGAAGGTGGACAGGGTGTTTTCTACATGCGGTGCTTCTGCCTTCAAAAACCAGGGACGTCACCTTTCATTTAACAGATGACATATCTGAGCTTCAGAATCCCAGTTTTTCGGTGGAGAGTGTTACACTCTGTTTTCAATATGGTTACGGAACTAACTCTGGCATGATCCATATTACGCCTTTGCTCCTAATGATATATAGATACACTGTTCTCTTATATCCCACCATGCTCCCCTTTTTATAAAAGGCAACATAAATAAATATACTTGCATTAGAAAAAACAACACATAACAGGAATGTCACAAATCTAAATCACAGCAATCCATTCACCGCCTGAAAAAGCTGCCTGGTGGAATAAACCTCAGGAAGCGCTTTCTCTGAGAAGCTGGGGTGGGTGGGGGAGGAAGGGCGAGGGAGGCAGGCAGCAATCATGGCAGAGGGCTACAGGCACTGGGCAGAACTGACCTCCCATCTACTTCATGACTACACTGATAGGAAACAAGATACCGGCCATTTCCCCCAGCCGTGACCTGTGACCAGCCCGGGATGGGAGGTCTGATTAATTAACCTTGGCAAGTTTACGAGTGGGACTAATCCCCCATTGCCAGATTCAAAAGTCACCTAACGGGAGAATGTACACGTACTAACACACAGATCAGAAGCCTGGGTTTCCAGTCCCTTCTCTGCAGCTTAATGGTGTCAGTGTTTTGAGGTTCACTTTCCACACCTATAAAATGGGAATAATATGCCCACTCTACCCGTTTCACAGGCTTGTCATGAAGAGAAAATGACAGCTAGTATTTGAAAGCACATTTAACCAGAAGGGCACATTAAGGACAGAACGTGGTAACAATAAAAACAAGAGTAGTAATAACAATAGTTGTAGGTCTGCTTTGGGCCCCAGGTTGCCCCATCTGAATTGCTGGTCTGGCAAATCAGCTGTCTTAATGAGCTCAAGGGGAGGGACTCAGAGCCCCTAATCAATGCCCACCCAGGTGTTGTCCTCATAGCCCCAGTCTGGCCCCTTGCAAAGGTGGGCAGCTGGGCAAAAGGGAAGCAGGTTGGGACATTGTGGAGGGGTCAGTGCTGTACCATCCTCAGCTGGAGCACACCCTCCATTCCACTGACAGGACACAGGGTTATATCATGATTCATGGCTGTGGGCATTTTTGTGAGCCCCTTCGTCCATTAAAAAAAAAATTATTTGGGGGGAATTCCCTGGCGGTCCGGCGGTTAGGACTCTACACTTTCAGTGCCGTGGGTGCAGGTTCAATCCCTGGTCAGGGAATCAAGATCCTTAAAAAAAAATTATTTTGGCCATGGTATGGCCCCCCAAAAAATTATTATTTTTTTTCATGGGCTCCTAAAAGTATTGTTGTAGGCCCTGGCACTCTGCCTCCTGGGCCTAACGGCTGAGTTGGCCCTGACAGCAGATCAACTGCACAATGGCCCAAAGGACCAAGGGGTTTGCTCTCTTCTGCCCTGAGTAGCCCAGGCACTGGCCTGGAAAGAGGGGCAAAAGCTTCACCACGGGACTTCCCTGGTGGCACAGTGGTTAAGAATCCGCCTGCCAATGCAGGGGACATGAGTTCGAGCCCTGGTCCGGGAAGATCCCACATGCCGTGGAGCAACTAAGCCCGTGAGCCACAACTACTGAGTCCACAGGCTGCAACTACTGAAGCCCGCACGCCTAGAGCCCATGCTCCACAAGAAAAGCCACCGCATTGAGAAGCCTGCGCACTGCAACGAAGAGTAGCCCCCACTCGCCACAACTAGAGAAAGCCTGCACGCAGCAACGAAGACCCAGTGCAGCCAAATATAAATAATTAATTAAGAAAAAATATTTGATAGGTATTTGTGCTTTCCGTTCTCAGAAACATAAGCAACAAAAGAAAAAATAGATAAATTGGACTTCACTGAAGTTAAAAACTTTTGTATTGCAAAGGACACTATCAAGAAACTGAAAGGCAATCCACAGAATGGAAGGAAATATTTGGAAATCATATATCTGATAAGGATCCAGATTATTTAAAAAACTCTTATGACTCAGTAACAAAAAAAGACAACCATTTGTTAAAATGGGCAAAGGACTTGAATAAACATCTCTCCCAAGAAGATATACAAAGGCAAATAAGCACATGAAAAGATGCATAACATTATTAGTCATTAGGAAATTGCAAATCAAAACCATAATGAAATATCACTTCACACCTACTACGATAGGTAAAATTGAAAAGACAGGCAATAATAAATGTTGACGAGGATGCAGAAAAGCTAGAACCTTCTTCACACAACTGGTAGGATTATAAAATGATGCAGCCACTTTGGAAAATAGTCTGGCAGTTCCTCAAAAGTTTAAAAAATATAGTTATAATATGACCCAGCAGTGATTCCACTCTTAGGTATTTATCCAAAAGAAGTGAAAATGTGTCTACACAAACACAAATGTTTATAGCAGCATTATGAATAATATCCAAAAAGTAGAAACAACTCAAATGTCCACCAACTGATAAACAAAATGTGGTATATTCATAAAATAGATTGTTATTTGGCAACAAAAAGAATGAAGTCCTGATACAAGCTTACAATATGGATGAAGCTTGAAAACATCATGCTAAGTGAAAGAAGCCAAACATGAAAGGCCAAATATTATATGATTCTATTTATATGAAATGTTCAGAATAGCGAAATCCATAGCGACAGAAAGTAGATTAGTAGATTTAGGCTTACAACATACAGACTTATTTTTTCACAGTTCTGGAGGGCAGAATTACAAAATCAGTACCACTGGACTGAAATCAAGGTGTCAGCAGAACCACAGTCCCTCCAGGGGCTCTAGGAGACCACTTGTTCTTGCCTTCTCCAGCTTCTGGCAGCTGCTGGCATTCCTTGGCTTGTGGCCGTATCACTCTAACATTAGGCCATCATCTTCTGTTCTGTCTTCTCATTGTCTTCTCCTCTGTGTGTCAAATCTCCCTGTGCCTTTCTCTTTTATTTTTTGGGGTGCCACGCCATGAGACTTGTGGGATCTTAGATCCTCAACCAGGGATTGAACCCGGGTCCTCGGCAGTGAAAGCAAGGAGTCCTAACCACTGGACGGCCAGGGATTTCCCTGCCTTTCTCTTTTAAGGACACTTGTGATTGCATTTAGGGCCCACTCAGATGTCCTGTATGGTCTCCCCATCTCATCCCTAACTTAATCACATCTCTAAAGACCCTTTTTCCATATAATGTAAGAGTTACAGGTTCTAGGGATTAGGACCTGATATCTTTGGGGGCCACTCTCAGCCCTTTACAGAGGGAATCATGATCCCTGTTACAGATGGAGAAGCAGGGCCAGAAGGTGAAGTATCAACCAGTTCTGAGAGTCACGTCTGCCTGCCAATGCCTGTCTGGCTGCTCCAGGGCCTCCAGTAACTGACCTTGTATAGCACCTTCATGAGCAGAAGACTCAGATCCAGCTCCTGACCTGACACACACACGAGTCATGAGACCAGGACCCAACTCCAAGGCATGTGACCTGGGCAGTTGCACAGGGCCCTGAGCTCAGAAGGGTCCATATTTGGTCTAATACCCTGTGGAGGCATCTTGAAATTCTTTTTTTTTTGTTGTTGTTGTTTTTGTGTTACGCGGGCCTCTCACTGCTGTGGCCTCTCCCGTTGCGGGGCACAGGCTC
>NC_041227.1:121149005-121165504 GCF_002837175.3 Physeter macrocephalus
TCAGCGGCCATGGCTCACGGGCCCAGCCGCTCCGCGGCATGTGGGATCTTCCCGGACCGGGGCACGAACCGGTGTCCCCTGCGTCAGCAGGGGGACTCTCAACCACTGCGCCACCAGGGAAGCCCCTGAAATTCTTAATAATATTTAAAAAGGGCCCTGCATTTTCATTTTGCAATGGATCCATACATTATGTAATGGGTCCTGCATGCGGCTTTGAATGAGAAAAGGAACAGATGAGATGAGGTGGGTGGAAATGTTCCTGCACACGGCCTCCCATCAGCCCTGGAAAGTACCAGACGCCCCACCCCTGCCCCATCAACCTGCATCCAGGCTCCTCTTCTGCTTGGAAAGCTCTCCCTGACCCCCTGTCCCCATCTAGGTAACTCTTCCCCTCCAGGCCCAGCTCAAAGGAGACTCGGGACCAGAGCAGGCCTCTGGTTGCACGTTCTCAAAGCTCCCCATATGCTCCTTCATAGCTCCTATCACTGTTGGTAACCCCATATTTATCTACATGATCCCCAAGAAGCATCTCCCCTGGAATGGGTCTGTTGGGCTTACCCCAGTGCCCATGCAGTCAACACAATGTCTGATATAGTGGGCCCTGCATAAATTTCTGCTAAATGAGTGAATGAGCTGGAAGCACAGCCGGATGTAAACAGTCATCATGTGCGGTGGCCATGCACAGGCCATGGCGTCAAATTAGCTCCAGATGGCTGGCCTTAGCGCTGAGCTAGGCTCCTTAGGGCCAGATAGGGCCAGCGTCAGTCCCTAGCACCGGGAGGTAAGATTCAGCCCGGAAGGGAGGGCAGGCCAGAGACCAGCGCAGGAGACTAGGGCTTGAGGAGCCCACAGGAGTGAAGAAGGAAGTGTGTGTGGTGGTTTGGGAGGCCTGATCCCCCGAGGGGCCTAAGTGGGCAGTAGCCTCAGCCCACACATATGTTCTCCCCTTAGGTGAGAGGTGGTTTGGACTGGAAGTGGGCCAGGCCAGGCCTCCCAAGAGGCCCCTGGTAATCACTTCTGACAGGCTTGGGTGAGCTCAGGGTAGGGCCACCAGAGACAGGAAATAATAAGGAAACTGTACAACTCAGATTGGGACTTGAACCCATGTGGCCAGGACTTGAACCTGGCCAAACCCCACAGTCTTCCAACTGAGATCACACCTGGTTCAGGACTTAATGAAGCTCAGGTTCTTGATGTCTCATCACAGAAAGAATTCAGTGAGAGACAAAGTGATAGGTAAGAAGTGGATTTATTTAGAGAGAAACACACTCCACAGACAGAGCGTGGGCCATCTCAGAAGGCGCGAGCAACACCAGGGTATGGGGTTGTCAGTTTTTATAGGAGTGAGTAATTTCATAGGCTAATGAGTGAGAGGGGTATTCCAGCTATTTGGGGAAGGAGTGGGGATTTCCAGTAATTGGGTCACCACCCCATTTTTGATCCTTATGGTCAGTCTTGGAACTGTCACAGCCCCTGTGGGTGTGTCATTTAGCCTGCTGCTGTGTTACAATGAGCGAGGCTCAAGGTCTAGTGGAAGTCGACTTGTCCGCCATCTTGGACCCATTTGGTTCTAATCAGTTTATGTCACGTCCTCGGGCTATGTCATCCTTTCAAGGGTTGTGCCCTGCCCCCTTCCCTCCTGTTTCAATAATACCTGATATCCAGTTACATTTTCACAGAAGCAACAGGTCATTTTTTGGTATGTCTCACATCTTACATGGGACAAAGCAAAAAAATTACTTGTTGTTTATCAGAAACTCAAATGTAACTGGGCATCCTGTATTTTAACTGACAACCCTTGTTCAGGACTCCTTCTGGGAAGTAGCCTGTGCCAGGAATGCTTCAGCTAAACTGGAGTCATGTGTAGAAAAGCCAGAACTTTCAGGGGCTGAAGCCGTCCCTTTCCTGATTTTTGCTTTTTCAGGTTATTCAAGGGACACAAGGAGAAACAAGGCACGAAGCCAGGCTGCAGATGGGAGGGAGTGTCAGGAACCTTCTGATCCAGGCCAGGCCCCATAGGGATGAAACAGCGAGGATGCCCTGGCAGAGGGGATGGCAGTCTCTCCATCCTTGCAGGAAGCAGGCTAAGCACCAGGTAGGCCTGGCCCTGCCCTCCAGGGGTTTGGAGGGGAGGCTGCCCTATCAACTGACCATTCAACCGTCAGTCTGGCTGCTGAGAGAAGCTCCTCCTGGGAGATAAACACCTCCTGGGAGTGAGAGGTGGCCTGCCCTGGGTGTTGCTCTTTAGTTTACTTCATCAGTTTAAGGTGGGTAATGATATCTACCACCAGGGCAGTGCCTTTATCCATCTTTTTGACAACTGATTCTATCCTCTGACTTCTCCCTCCCAGTTTTGTGTCATCCACAGATTTTATCAGAAGGTCACCAGAATCCTAATCCAATTCATTAATAAAAATATTCAACAGGAGAAGAATGAAGACAGAGCCCTGTGGCACTCTACCAGAGACTTGCCCCAGGCTGATCTTAATCAAAATTCTTTTGATATAAATGTTCTGCAAGCTATAAATTCCCTTATTCTACTACCATTTACTCCAGCCTTCTCCATGAGGATATAAGGATTCCCCAAGAGGATGTCTTAGATGTCTTGATAAATTCCAAAAGTAATGATACATCCATTAGATGGTCGCTGCTCGATACTACCTTAGCAGCAGTAATGATAATAATAATAATAATAAACAATGGAGTAATTTTTGTCCTTACCCTCCCCTTTCTGTCCCTTCTATCCAAGACCGAAGTAAACTTTGCTAAAATAAGAGGAAATCCAAATTGATTTATCCTAAGTTCATGGAGAAATTACCCTGCCAGGAACAACTCTTGGAGGAGGATGTGGGAAATGGTCATGGTTTATCTGAGGATCAGCAAAATGAATTTTAGATACGAAAAGTGACTTAGGTTTAAAGAACAGGCAGTTTCAGCTTATCATCAGGTTTTGATTCAGAATATTGTTTTTAAGTTGGCTGTTGAGCAAATGTGAAATGACTCAAAAACAATCATCTGACAAACACTGATTAGGTTCTCTGGAAGCTCCCGGAAGCCCTCTTCAAAACCATTTGTCTGCAATGAGTTGAAACTATACTGTGAGCAGCCTGAGCCCCTTGTCTTGTCTTTTCTTTCTTTTTTTTTTTTTAAATAAATTATTTATTTTGGCTGCATTGGGTCTTCGTTGCTGCGTGCGGGCTTTCTCTAGTTGCAGCGAGTGGGGGCTACTCTTTGTTGCGGCGCGCGGGCTTCTCATTGTGGTGGCTTCTCTTGTTGCGGAGCACGGGCTCTAGGACACGCGGGCTTCAGTAGTTGTGGTTCGTGGGCTCTAGAGAGCAGGCCCAGTAGTTGTGGCGCACGGGCTTAGTTGCTCCGCATGTGAAGCCTGTGGGATGTTCCCGGACCAGCGCTCTAACCCGTTTCCCCTGCATTGGCAGGTGGATTCTTTTTTTTTTTTTAAATCAGGTAGATTCTTAACCGCTGTGCCACCAGGAAAGTCCACCTCTCTACGACTTGCCCACTTCTGCACATAGACTCTAGGAATTTAAGAAAGAAAATTGCTTTAAAGTATTTAAAACATTACCTACCAGCGTGATTCTCAGTCCAGTGTGTGTGTGTAGCTTTGTCCATGCCCAACTGGCTTGAGGTCAGCAGAAGTGCGTGTCCATTTCTTAATGTGATCATCTATTCGTCACCTCCGTTTTAACAGGAAATCTGGCTGGGGCAGCCACAGAGGAAGCAGAGGCCAGGGCTTGTGAGGGCCCTCTCTCTTCTCGGTTCTCAGGGGATCCCTCCATCCCCTGCTTTGAAAGGAAACAATGGTTCCTGCTGAAGAGGCTTCACCTCCCCAGCCTTCTGGGCTAAGCAGGTTGGCGTTATTCCTGAGCTGGACATCCAGGTGATGAAGTTGTGTGGGGCAGACTTGTCCCCTTCTCATATCTAGCCTGAACCCCAGGAAATGTACTGAGTTTTAAAAAGGGGGGTGGGGATGGGGATAGGGACTCCTAAAACCATAGATCACAGGGGCCTTGATATCCATCCTCTACAAAACTCTAGCAGATTACTTATTAGGTATGTAAACACTCTATGCTGTGTCTAAGCACGCCCTAAAATCTTTTCCTAGTGAGTTATGGCTCTCATTGTGTATGGAACTTCAATAAAGTCTTCATCAAAACACACACACACACACACGCATATATATATACAGGGGGGGCCCAGACCTCTGTGGCTGGAATTCAGGGAAGGGTAGAGAATGGGGAGTCTAGGCCAGACCTGACAGGGCTGCCAGTGAGGGTCACGCCCAGGAGTTAGGCCATGTATTAAGGGCTAGATGAGGCCTGGGTCATGAAGGAGGGGGGACAGGAGGAAGGGTGCTCAGTGAAGGGACTAAAATGGGATCCTATCACCCAAGTCAGTACAGATCAGAGCAGAACTCTTACAGATGTTGGCAGGGGGCACTTGTAGCTACCAGGCAGGAAGTAGAAATGACCAGAAACCAGCAAAGATCTTCCAAAAGTAAGTCAGACAAGTTAACCTGTTTTTTTTTGTTGTCAGAGTTACTAGATTGTTGAATGAGTAAAAAACTGCAGATACAGGGCTTCTGATTTCAGCAAGACGTCTGACCAGGTATGTCCTGGGGTCCTCATGGAGAAGTGTGTGGCATCTGTCATTTGTGGGACAATTAGATCCAAAGAGTTTTATTCAAGGTCAATTCAAAAGACATCTGTAGGGTCTTCCCTGGTGGTCCGGTGGGTAAGACCCTGCGCTCCCAATGCAGGGGTCCCGGGTTCAATCCCTAGTTAGGGAACTAGATCCCACATGCATGCCGCAACTCAGAGTTCGCAAGCTGCAACTAAGAAGCCCACATGCCACAACTAAAAAAAAAAAAGATCCTGCATGTCGCAGCGAAGATCCCGCGTGCTGCAACTTTTTTGGCCAGCACGGCCAAAAAAAAAAAAATAATAAAATAAATATTTAAAAAATATTAAAAAAACAAACAAACAAAAAACCCCCAAAACAAAAGACATCTGTAGTGGAATGCCATGTGGTTGTCTTCTTCCCTCTCCTGGCTCACAGGAGGGATGGAAAGTATGCTGACTCGATCCCTGAATGACGCAACACTGGGAGGGATAGATAGGTAAGAGGCCAAAGGATAGGATCAGTAGTCAAAAGGATGTCACTAGGAGGGTGCAATGGGCCAAATGATGACACACAATAGAAAGTTAAAGTCCCTGATCTTAGTTCCTCAAAGCTGACCTTGCAAATTCAGGATGACAAATGACAGACATGTAGCTTAACAGGAGGATGCGTTGGGAAAGACTGATGAGTTTGAAAGGGGCATGGCTATTGTCCCCATTGGCAGCATTAATGAAAGAGCTCAGAAGTGGGGAGAAGACTGCCCCACTGTATTTTGTCACACATGCTTAGTTCAGGGGGTGACACCCAAAAGCATATGGAGGGGTGATGAAAATACCAAGGCAAGGGGCCTTCGAACCACATCATAAGAGCAACATTTGAAGGGAGTGGAAATGTTAAGACTAAGAAGGAAGGTTTAGGAGAGTATCTGATAATTATCTTTAAATAATTGCATTGTTTTTATTTATTTTTAAAATTTATTTATTTATTTATTTATTTAATAGTAGGTCCTTATAACCTACTATAAGGTTAAAATAGATAACCTTAGAGTAGGTTATCTATTTTAAATACAGCAGTGTGTACATGTCAATCCCAACCTCCCAATCTATCCCTCCCCCTCACTTTCCCCCCACCACCCCGGTAACCATAAGTTCATTCTCTAAGTCTGTGAGTCTGTTTCTGTTTTGTAAATAAGTTCATTTGTATCATTTTTCTTTAGTTTCTGCATATGAGTCATATCATATTTCTTTCTCTGTCTGACTTCATTTAGTATGATAATCTCCAGTTTCATCCATGTTGCTGCAAATGGCATTATTTCATTCTTTTTAATGGCTGAGTAATATTCCATTGAGATATGTACCGCATCTTCTTTATCCATTCATCTGTCAATGGACATTTAGGTTGCTTCCATCTCCTGGCTATTATAAACAGCACTGCAGTGAACACTGGGGTGCATGTATCTTTTTGAACCATGTTTTTCTCTGGATATATGCCCAATAGTGGGATTGCTGGATCATATGGTAGCTCTATTTTTAGCTTCTTAAGGAACCTCCATACTGTTCTCCATAGTGGTTGTACCAATTTACATTCCCACCAACAGTGCAGGAGGGTTCCCTTTTCTCCACACCTTCTCTAGCAGTTACTGTTTGTAGATTTTTTGATGGTGGCCGTTCTGACTGGAGTGAGGTGATACCTCATTGTAGCTTTGAATTGCATTTCTCAATTGCACTGTTTTTATGTGAAAAAGGAATGGGACTTTTTTTTTTTAACCTTTGGGTAGAACCTATAGGGAGGTCTATTTTAGTTAGAACTTTGTAACAGCGCATGACGGAAAGTTTTGCAAAGGTTTTTTAAGACAGTTGAGGGGGGGAGATGTTTTCAGAGGGCTGCGGAGTCTCCCCTGGGCTGAACCCCGGCAGCCACGGAGGCCACTCCTGCTCTGTCCAGTGGAAGACTGGCTACTGCACGTCTCTTCAACTTACTGATAAAGCCTCTAAAAGGCAAATATTTGTCAAAGCCAATGCCATGGGGCTTCCCTGGTGGCACAGTGGTTAAGAATCTGCCTGCCTACGCAGGGGACACAGGTTCAAGCCCTGGTCCAGGAAGATCCCACATGCCGCGGAGCAACTAAGCCTGTGCGCCACAACTACTGAAGCCCGTGTGCCTAGAGCCCATGGTCCGCAACAAGAGAAGCCACTGCAATGAGAAGCCCTCGCACCGCAACGAAGAGTAGCCCCTGCTCGCCGCAACTAGAGAAAGCCCACACACAGCAATGAAGACCCAAAGCAGCCAATAAATAAATAAGTAAAATCTAAAAAAAAAAAAAAAAAAAAAAAAGCCAATGCCATGAGTCTGAGCAGTGTTCCTGCTGATTGCTGGGGTTGAAGACAAAGGAAATGGAAAGAAGACAGTTGTCCTCATCATGAAGGTCATTAAGTGGCCTCTGTTGCTTGTGGGCTGGGCTGGGATCACCATTCCGACTCGATGCTAAGAAGAGCCATGAAGTTGTTCATGGAGCTCGTGCATCACCCGTCAGACGGTGCGAAAAGGCATCTGTGTCCCTGTTGTGGAAACCTGAGTGGATCTGTCTGATCAACTGAACAGGAACCAAGAAAACAAGAAGGAAAGCAAAACGCAGCCCAAGTGCTCAGTCTTCATCTCAGGGGGATGGGGTGCCAGCTGTGGGTGGCAGAATGACCAGAGGCCCCTGCGAAACACAGAGAATTCTAAACAGCTACCTGAGGAAGAAAGGGGCCCATCTGGGAGCAAGGGCCACAGTGGGAGGCTGACTGGCTGATTCGGGAGGGGTGGTGGGGACCTGACTTTGAGGGAGAAACTAGGTATAGAAGACTTGCAGCGAGTTTTTCTCCAGGCAATGAGGTATAATTCTCCCTCACAACCCCCTTGAGACAACCTTCAGTGAAGGGTTTTGAAGCATTGTTCTCAAGAGATTTGGAGAGGGGTTTCTGCTAAAATTTACTGAGGACTTAAGACTTCTCATGGGTTGTCTCATTTAATCCTGTGGATTAGATGCTAGAATTATCCTCATTGTACAGGAGAGAAAAGAGAATCTCGGAAAGGTTAGTACACTTGCTCACAATCCCACAGCTGATTTAAGTCCGTTGTAACGCGGCTGCCTGACTCCAGGCCTGAGCCCTGAATTCCTTGCATGGTGCCTCTGGAAGAAAAACATTTCAGGGCTTCTTGAAATTCCCCACAACAGGAAAATCTTTGGCTTAGAACAAAGACTGAAGGGGTCAAACTCTAAAAAAGCTGAAACACACTGAATATGAAATATTTATTCACCCAGGTTATTTTAGGATGTAATCCTTCAATTTGTTCTATACAACTGTCTTAATGTTTCCTGTTTCTTTACAGCTTCATTACCTGATTAAACAAAATTAAAATAGATACATCCAAATAAAAAAGGCAGCCAAGTTGGAGTAGGAGAATATGCACAGGAAACAGTGCTTCTGGACAGACATGAGATCCATGTGATTTAGGACCAAGACAGGAGCTTGTATAAACATTTCTAACTCTTGAGAATGTGAGAACACATGTGGGTCTCAAGTGGATCCCTCACAGACCTCAAGGATCTTCTTTTTAAAAAAATTTATTTAGTTATTTGGTTGCGCTGGGTCTCAGTTGTGGCTCTCGGGCTCCTTAGTTGTGGCATGCGAACTCTTAGTTGCAGCACGCATGCGGGATCTAGTTCCCTGACCAGGGACTGAACCCGGGCCCCCTGCATTGGGAGCGCAGAGTCAACCACTGTACCACCAGGGAAGTCCCTCAAGGATCTTCTTTAATTAGAGCTGTCTAAAAAATGGAACAGTTGCCCAGAAAAATTTTTAAAGTATGTTCACACAAAAAATCTGTACGTGAATGTTCACAGCAGCTTTGTCATTTCAGCTTTCCTGAAAAACTGGAATCAGTCCAGATGTCCTTCAATGAATGGTTAAATAAACGATGGTACATGTACACCATGGAATATTCCTCAGCAATGAAAAGGAGCAAACTATTGACACATGCAGCAAGTTGGATGAATCTCCAGGGCCAGAGGCTGAGCGAACCAACCCAATCCCCCAAATGTGATCCTATTTACATAACATTTTTGAAATAACAAAAGTTTAGAAATGAAGGACAGATTAGCAGTTTCCAGAGGTTGGGGATGGGGACAGGGAGGGAAGTGGGCATGGCTATAAAAGGGATGGGATCCTTGTGTCTTGGGAACTGTGTGCTGACTGTGGTGAGGGATACATAACTCTACAGAGGTGATAAAGCTGTTTAGAACTTTACACACACAGAGACACAAGTGAGTACCAGTAAAACTGGGGAGATTAAATACTATGGGTGGGTTGTATCAATGTCAATGTCCTGTGAAATTATAATGTAACACTAAAATGTTACTACTGCCGAAACCTGGGTAACGTACAAGGGCTTTCTCTATTATTTATTACAAATGCATGCGAATCTACTATTATCTCCATAAAAATCGTTATTTAGGGACTTCCCTGGTGGTCCAGTGGTTAAGGCTCTGTGCTTCCAGGGCAGGGAGAACAGGTTTGATCCCTGGTCGGGGGAACTAAGATTCTTCATGCTGTATGGTATGGCCAAAAAAAAAAAAAAATCACTGTTAAAAAAAAATGGACTGGTTCCCTGTTCCTGGAGGATGCAAGCGCTGGTCAGATGCTCCCTGACTCAGGTGTTGTTGGGGGGATTACTGGAGGGTGGCCCCTCCACTTCTCCTGATGTTTTATGGGGCGTGAGACCTTCAGGGCAGTGAGGAGGAAGCTGAGCATTGCACAAAAGTCCTCCATTTCTGCTGGTCCCAGGAGTACGCACAGAGAATCAGAGAGAACTAGAACGTCCTCCTCACAGAGGCTCATTCTCTTGTACCAAGAGGAAGAGGTGAGCTGAGCTGCTCTGAAGGTATTTTGCAGGGCTACCTCCGTCACCTTTTCCCTAAAGGCCAGGGGTCCCCTTGGGGTCCAGGGGTTCAGGCAGTTCTGCTGACAAAAATAAAACACGTATTTTCACACTGCTGCTTAGAATCTGAATCTGGTAGAACCTTGGAAATCCTCTCCCAAATAAAAGAACCTTCTAGATGCAAAGAGAATAGGAATATTTTGAGACCTAGGAAAGATCTGGATGTTTGAGGAGGTAAAGGGGTTTTTGAATATTATCCTAGAGACGCACTGAAATGCACCAGCTCCTCCTAAATGAAGTGTTTCCCTCCCAGATAATTTCAAGACCAGTTTCATGTAGACGGTTATTCTTATTTATTTATTTATTTATTTACTTACTTATTTTGGCTGTGCTGGGTCTTAGTTGCAGCATGCAGGATCTAGTTCCCTGACCAGGGATTAAAGCAGGGTCCCCTGCACTGGGAGTGTGGAGTCTTACCCCCTGGACCACCAGGGAAGTCCCTAGACAGTTATTCTTGATGGCCCTCTTGAACAGTGAAATGGATCAATGTGAGGTGCCCTTAGCCCCCTCCTCCTCCCATAGGACGAGGCTGGGAGAGATATTCCTTAGGTCAACTTACAGAGAAGGTCCCTGAGGTTGGCCATGACCTGCCCGTGCAGCCAAAGTGGATCTGGTGCTGTCTCAGGACTTCCTGGCCAGGAAGCTTCCTTCATTTTCTCTGGGATCCCTGCTCACCACATGCTCTGTGTCTTTGTACCCAGGACCTAGCCCAGTACGTGTGATGTTAGGCCTAGGGTGCTCCAGCCCAGGCACCAGCCTTTTTTTGGGCCGTGCCCACGGCAGCATGAGGGATCTTAGTTCCCTGACCAGGGATTGAACCCGTGCCCCCTGCAGTGAAGCACAGAGTCTTAACCACTGGACAGCCAGGTAAGAGCCCCAGGCACCAGCCTTTAAGGAACGGCCTGAGTGCTGGACCAACCACAGCAGAGCCAGCTCTCAGCCAGGCCTCTAGCTGACAGCACCTGAAACCTCATGTGAATGTGCAAGTGACTGATGATGACCCAGGTATGCAGTCTCCTCTGAATACCCCTCTCCCCTGCAGCTGCATCTCCCTTCCCCTGTATCCACATCTGCCCTCCATCTGCAAGTCTTACCCTCCAAGAACAGATTTCTCTTGGGGTCTCCACAAGTGGGTGGGCACAGGCCTGCCTGTAGTCACATCTGCCCTGCCTTCAAAGAAGGTTCTGCCCACACAAAGGCACTTTGAGTTTACTGCAACCTAACACAATACAGACTACCTGCGTCTGCCTGTAAATCCATTTTTAAAATGCAGCTAGGAAAGCTGAAGGAAAGGGAAAAGCAGGGCCCCAGTTCAGCCCTGGAGGCTGCATTGTTCTCATACTGACATTGTTTTCAGGCCCCCACCGATTACCCAGAAGGCCCCCAGGACCCCTGGGGAATCAAATGAGATTGTTTTTCCCAAGATTGAGCTCTTCAGGTGTGAGCTGCAGTTCTTGGACAACGGTGGTGACTGTGGCATTTCTGCAACAGGAAAGAGGAAGGAACTTCTGATCTGTGCAGCAAGGGCACCAACAATGTGCGCCCCCAGCCAGCCGGCAGCAAAGAGGAAAAGAGCTCCGTTTCCATAGTGATAAATCACCGGGAAGCCAGAGAGGGAGAGTCAGCAAGAGGATTTTTCCTTTCCTCTGGCTCCCTGCAAAAAAATCCCAACTCCAGAGTCAGTTAGATGCCTGGCGCCTCTCCAGGCTGAGCCTCCAGAACCACAGGTAGAGGAAGAAAGAGGAGGTCCCTGCTAGCTGGAAATCAACACTGAAAACCCTCTGCTGCTGAGAGTGGAAGGGAAGAGGTTTAGGCTCCTCTTAAAGGTGTACATCGGGCACAGGTGCCTGGGCGACCTGGCGGGCCCAGCACTACGTCACACCTGTGTGGCCACATGCTGACTATAAAACTCCTCCATGTATGTCACCCACATTATTCCATTTCATTATCTTACATTAA
Source organism: Physeter macrocephalus (assembly GCF_002837175.3). Classification (NCBI taxonomy): domain Eukaryota; kingdom Metazoa; phylum Chordata; class Mammalia; order Artiodactyla; family Physeteridae; genus Physeter; species Physeter macrocephalus. The sequence goes on from NC_041227.1 coordinate 121,160,586, forward strand.
GCCCTACAGGATTCTGGGTTCTGGTATGTGAGCCACACACATATGGGTATTATCAGCCTTTTTACAACAGAAAAACAGACCTGGTGAGGGAGAGAGATGGGCCGGAGACAGCTCACCAATCTAAGATACTTGCTGCAAGTTGCTCCTGAAGGTCTTCAGGGCTCTCACCTGAGACTCTTTCCCTTGCTAAAGTTAGACTTTTCTATTTTTCCCAAGGAAAATTCCAGTTTTTTGGGAAATGCTCTGAAATATTTGTCCCAAGCCTCATTGGTTACTCTTCATCGTGCCCCGTTCTCTTGCCTCTTACCTTTGCATATGCCATTCCCTCTGCTTGGAATGCTGTTCCCCGGTTCTTTGGCCAGCTAACCCCTCAGGGGAGATGCCTGGGAAGGCTTCCCCGTGGTTCAAACACCTCGCTTTCTGGGCTCGCACAGAATTTACCACGTCATTACGTGAGGCAGCACAGAGTAGTGGTAAGAAAAGGTTCTTCTAGGTCCAGACGAGCTGTGTGACCTTGGGAGACTTAACGTCTCTGAGCCTCCACCTCCTCACAGGCAGGATAGGGAGAATGACAGTATCTGCCTTAGAGCGTTTGTGAGGATTAGATGTTAACACACACGGAGCACTTAGAAAATGCTGGCACACAGCTAGTGCTCAGTAAACACAGGCTGTTAAAGGATTACCTGTCTTAAAGCAGGGGCCATCTTTCATGCAGACTCTCAGTTGGAGATGCTTTAGCCCTCACTGGGTGTTCAGCAGTATGTGTCAGATGAACTCTGAATTCACGGAAGGCTGTTTTCAGCTACACACACCAGGCACAGTGTAAGGCTCCTTGACACGTAATATTTCTTTTAGTTAAGTCACTCCAAGACTGGGCCCAGGTAGCCAAGAACCAGCATTCGCCCAGTGTAGCGTGCAGTGTCCTTGAATGGCCCCTCAGATCACCTGAACTTACAGGATGTTCAGTTAAATTTGAATTTCAAATAAGCAACAAATAATCTTTTAAGTATAAGTGTATCCCAAATACTGCGTGGAGGCATACTTACACTAAAAAAATGTTTGCTGTCTACCTGACATTCAAATTTAACTGGGCATTCTCCTGCCGTGCCCGGGCTGGGCCTGGAAAGGCCCCCCTCTCAGGGCCAGGCGGCTCTCAGCCTTCACCGCAGGCGGTTTACCCAAGTGGTCTGTAAACACGGAGAGATTCAAATAATCCACATAACTGCACCCCAGAGGCCTGCTTTCTGGGTCTCACAGAACTTACCACACCATACTGTGAGGTGTGTGACAAAAGACAAACCAAACCCCATATGGGGTGGCCGGTCTTCTCTGTGGTTTCACATTCAGGAAAAATGAAACCAAACTCTTCACGCAAATACTTAAAGAGTTTAAACTAAATTGTGTAACAGCTGAAGCCTTTCTCTGCAGCTACTAGGCAGTTTTTTAATCACCCTGGAGCCCTCTTCCAAGCCCTGGACCAAATAGAAACAACAAAGCTTTTTGCAGCAAAACAAAACAGCAACAAAAACAAACAAACAGAAAAACCAAACAACTCCCCACCCCAGTCTTCCTCAAACCTCTAAAATCAAAATGCAAACCAGTAGTTGCCTGGGACTTGGGGAGGGATTAGGGATTGATGGCAAATGGACAAGAGGGAACTTCTGGGTGATGGAAATGCTCTAGAACCAGATTGTGTTGATGGTTGCACAACTCTATATATTTACGAAGAGTTTTGAAATTTAGCAAATAAAAATATAGGCTGTTCAGTTAAATTTGAATTTCAAAAAAGCAACAAATAATCTTTTTAGTATAAGTGTATCCCAAATATTGCTATGGGGGCATACTTACACTTAAAAATGTTTGTTGTCTACCTGAAATTCAAATTTAACTGGGCATCCTAGCAGTTAGGATCGCCAGATCCTAACTAAAAGTCTTTGAAGTATAGTTATAATGCATGAGTTTTATGGCATGTCAATTATGCTTAGCTACTAAATTTAACACAGTGCCTAGAATAATGTTGGCACTTAAAGAAAAGTACAGTTTTTCCTTCTGGACACCCTCTCCATTCCCTCCCCACTCTCACCCCTGGCAAAAAAAACCAAACACACACATACAAAACCCCAAAAAACCCACCAGCCCGGAAACCCATAGAAATCACCAGTATTGAAAATCTAAACAGTCACTACAGCTTTGTTTTCCTGGGGCTTGGGGCCTGAAAGAGGGCAAGACCTCAGGGCGAGAAACACCGTAGGGCAAACCAGGGAGTTTGGAGTTTGGAGCAGGCCTCCACTTGCTGGGAGCTCCAAACACTAAAGTCACCCCCACCTAAAGTAATTCCTTGCTAATCGCTACTCAGCAATTCAACTCTCATCAGCTGGGTGGGCACTGAATGCCCTGCACAGGCTGGGTGGGTGAGGTGGAGGGCAATGAGTACGACACTTACCTGCTCTCAAGGAGGTCACCGTCTAAAGAACGTAAGCCTAGTATGCACCTACCTGCCAACACACACACACAACACACACTAATACCATTAAAAGCAAAAAGAACAACTCCTCTTCTCTCCCTCTTACGGGAGAGAATTTTTTTCACCTCCTCCGATAAAATTAACTTTCGTATATCTATGGGGTTTGTCTACAGAATTGCATTTTGCGATCTGGTAAGAGCCTGTTCCCTTTTTAGAACTGGCACATTTGCGCCCGTCCCTAGTACAGATGAAGCCACCTGCTGGTAGGTCTGGCTGTAAGCAATCCGGGTACCAAATTCTGACCAACTGTCAAAATTACGGTAATTTGTTCTTCAGATTCACCCCATCTGAGATCTGCAAACTGACTCTTTTCTGAATTAAAAGGACTCATCAACATTCCACTCTGTGCTTACTTCTGTGGTACCGTTTCAGTACCGAGGATTTCACGAAAAGTGGCCCTCAAAAGTGGATGCTTCCATAATGATTTGTAAACCTGTAAAGCTAAAAATCCCCTTACTTAGCTCACCAACAATATAAACAAGGTGATTTGGGGCATTTCAAGTAGGGAAGAGAAGCACTTGTGAGCATCGTAACTGTCAGCCCAGAGGTAAACCCAGACCAACAGTGCTCAACTTGTGAGTTCCGGGGTGAGTGATGGGTAGGTCAGTGAAAGAGAATCCAAGTGGCTGTCTGAAGATATGGCAGCACATGCTGAATAAAATGCCGATGATAGTAACTGGTGTTTGTTGTAGTGCGACGTGTGATTTACATGCACTGTGGCTCAGTCCCATGAGTTCGGTACAGCTACAGTCACTTGCCCACAGTGCCAGGCTGGTCAAGGGCCGGCCCCAGGGCCCTTGCTTCTACCACCCAGTTCAAGTTCCTCCAGCTTTTGGCTGGAATTATATCAACCCAGCAAGGCTGTCCCTTTGTCTATTAAGAACTTCAATTGATCAAATACACACATACATAAATACAAAACAGAAAAACCTTTAACTACTTAGTAAATGCTATTACTATATGGGTAAAATCTTCCCAGTAATGAGATTTAGGAAAGAGAAGTAATGGAGGAGTTGTCATTGGAGAAAAGGTAGGAATCCCAGCCTGCTCAGGAATATGGAAAATTCCAAAGTAGCAGACAACATTTTGCACTTCTGGTAATCAGAGTATCAGTGGCGAATTTTTACAGGACTGAGAGAAAATAACTTGCCCCCAAGTGCCCGTTTTACATGCATTTCACAGTATTTTTCATCTAATGATTAAAGGTAATAAGTACCTCATTTCATTTACCCCCATTGGCTTGAACTAATAGGGTATTACTGAAGGGGGCTTTAACTTTTTTCTTTTTCTTTTTCAAGTGACTTAAAAGAAAAGCAAGCAACAACAATAATAAGTCTTTATGGGCAGAAACAGTTAATGGGTGTGCCCAGTCCTTCCATGGCCCATTTGAAATTACAGAAATTTTACAATGGCACCATCTAATGGAATATCAGGTTAGACACACAAAAAAATCATTTTTTTTACCTTTAAATTTGTACCAACCACTTCTAACACTTCTTTATCAGCTTTGGACACCCTCATTGCTTATTTCACCCTTGGTTATTATTTCTAGTGGAAACACAGCATTGATGTAAAAATACTGTATAAAATATATAGCATAAAAATGCTATATAAAAGGTATTTAAAATAAAACTTCCTCATTCCTTTCTTCAGACAGAGTGCTCTATGCATATACAAATAAGTGAATGAATGAATGAATGAACAAACATATAAACATGTTTAGGACTTCCCTGGTGGCGCAGTGGTTAAGAATCCACCTGCCAATGCAGGGGACACGGGTTCAAGCCCTGGTCCGGGAAGATCCCACATGCCACAGAGCAACTAAGCCCATGCGCCACAACTACTGAGCCTGTGCTCTAGAGCCCACGAGCCACAGTTACTGAGCCCACGCACCACAACTACTGAAGCCCGTGCACCTAGAGCTTCATGCTCCACAACAAGAGAAGCCACCTCAATGAGAAGCCTGTGCACCACAAGGAACAGTAGCCCCCGCTCGCTGCAACTAGAGAAAGCCCACGCACAGCAACGAAGACCCAATGCAGCCCCCCCAAAATAAATAAATATTTTTTAAAAAATGATTAGATATATATTATAAATAGATGGGATATCTTATATATTTATTGCAATGTGCTATTTTTTTTAACCTTTTGCACATCATGCATATATTTTCATTTAAATACACAGAAAACTACCTCGTTCTTTTTTTGTTTTGTTTTGTTTTGTTTTTTGCGGTACGCAGGCCTCTCACTTGTTGCGGCCTTTCCCGTTGCGGAGCACAGGCTCCGGATGCGCAGGCTCAGCAGCCATGGCTCACGGGCCCAGCCGCTCCGCGGCACGTGGGATCTTCCTGGACCGGGGCACGAACCCGTGTCCCCTGCATCGGGAGGCGGACTCT